>NC_084947.1:1026687-1326687 GCF_949316205.1 Platichthys flesus
GTTTCTGCAGCAGAAAAAGTATAAAAAAACTTTAATAAGAAAAAAACTTAATTGGTTTTTATTTTCTATTTTTATTTATTTCAGTGTAAACTGAAAAACATGAATTAATTTATGCAGCAATATTTTTCCTCAGAAACGTGAATCTCTGTCTGAACAGAAACTGAATCCTGCTCATACCTGATGATGATGATGATTAAAATGATGATGAAGAAGATGATGATGATGATGATGATGATGATGATGATGATGGTGATGATGATGATGATGATGATGATGATGATGATGATGATGATGAAGATAATCATTTCCTCTGTAAAATGAATCGGTGGAAAACGTTGTGTCAAACAGAAACTGATGATTTCACTTGTTTGCATGATTTCGTCTCTTTTTCTAAACGAATGACAAAATGAGATCAAAGCAGAAGTCGTTGTTCCAGAGGAAATAAAAATCTGAACTCCAGTTCGGATTCTTCTCAGAGACTCGCTGTCATTTCATTCTTTACTCAGGTTCACGACTCGATTTCCTGGATTTTAATTGTGTGAAGTCTCGACACAAGATACGTAAATTTTCTTCTTTCTAAAATTGTAATTGTAATGTTTTGTGTTATCGATAGTTCCGCGTAATTTTTGGTTACTTTTCGTACGTTTTTTCGTGGCAGAGATTGTTGATAAAAATAATGTTCGTAAACTCCGGGTCTGGAAAGCGAAGCCAAAGCAGAAGAGCCGGCGCTTCCTTCTCCCGGTGAAGAGTCTGGAGATTCGTGACGTCGCTGATCAGTCGAGCAACAAAACTTGACGAAGTTTAAAAACACACAATGTTCACGAAGAAAAAAGTGACGACAACGTTGTTTTTCTTCTTTAAGAGAAAAGTTTGATCGATCGTATACGACGAAAGATTTTTATAAACTCACACAGCGAAAAACAGCTGCCTCTACTTACTGCTAATAACACACAGACACACACACACACACTGACAGAAACACTCACACACACAGAGACACACACTCACAGACACAGACACACACTCTGCCTTGACCTCATCTCCGTCTACAAACACAAACTGGACTTTCCACTTTCTGATTTCAGATTATTCCTGCGAGGATTCGACAAATTCACCAAAACAAACACAATCGCAGTTTTGAGACATCAATCATCGCTGTTTTTCGAGCGTGGGAACCGGATCCGAACCCCGAGGCCGAACAGCCCACGTCTCACGTCTCTCTCTGTTTGTTTATGTGAACGAGTCCGAATGAAATCACACGATTGTGGAAGTTGTCGTTTCACGAGCTGAAAGAAGAAGAACCGAGAAGCGAAGCAGAGAAGGATGAATTATAATAATAAAAGAGATTTTCAACAAGTTTCCAACAAGAACGGAGAATAATGAAGAATATTTATAGTTCACAACACAATCAATCATCTGGAGCAGAGGTTGTGTCTTTTGTTTTGACCAGTTTAGATTTTCAGGCTCAGTTCTTGTGTAAAATTGTAAATGTTCCAAATCTAAACCCAATTAGAAGATGAATTGAAATTGAAATCAGATTCCTGCAGATGTGTCTCGGTCCAGATGTTTCACCGAGGGACGACGTCACGTCCAGAGGAAAAGACGTGAACACGGTGACGTCATCGGGACAGAAGTCCGATCTCTGGGGAATCGGACGATTTCAGACACAAACTTTATTTTCCTGCAGTTTGAACAAACTCCGATGCATCGACTTTTAGCTCCAGTTTTGGTCTCCACCAACAAAAGTTTTAATAAATTCTGCTCTCAAATAAGTTAAATTTACATTTTACATCTGCAGTGGAGGAGAAGGAGAAATGATTTCAAGACATCAACACATAACAGGGACTCAGTTATTCTGCCCCCTGCTGGACGTTGTGGGAGTTTTCATCAGAAAGGAAAGACGATCTATAGAAAACGTGTCGTCAGTTGTTTCATCTGAGTCGAGTGTCAGTAAAACTCGTGTGTTTAACTGGTTAATGGACTTAATGGTTTGTTTTAAGTGGAATACTTGGCGGGGGTAGAGTGTGTGTGGGGGGGGGTGGTCGAGGATATTAAGCAGAGGTCACATGTTCAAAACCAATTAGACACGAAGCTGCAGACGTTTTATTTTTTCAGATTTATAATTGGAAACACATTGAAGGTGGAAACGTTTCACTGTGAGAAACACAGTGTGTGAGTGTGTGTTTGTGTGTGTTTGTGTGTGTGTGTGTGTTTCAGATTAAAACAAACAGTGACACCTAGTGGCCGGATGCTTCTCAGGTCGTCCGTCTGTTTCTTTCTTCTGTGAACGAAACATCTGAAAAACACTTTGAACCGAAGTTGAATTTCTTCAACTTCGGTTCAAACACTCGACTCACAGATCGACTGGTGCTCGAAAGGTCAAAGGTCATGTTGACGTCACTAAACACATCTTTAGCGTTGTGAACTTAACGTGTTCAGAAAGTCTCGAGTCTTCACAGGTGAATATAAGCGTGTTTCCTCTCTTTGCTCCTCCTCCTCCTCCTCCTCCCCCCCTCCTCCTCCAGATGAAACATCTGTTCACCATCAGGACTGAGGAGCCCCAGTCAAAACATGTGTGTGTGTTAACATGTTGTTGTACATGTGATAACACACGTCATGTGTCTTCCTCCTCTCACTTTACATTTTCACCTGAAACACGTTTTCTTTATAAAGTTTTACATTTAACTATAGTAAGTTTGAATATACAACATGTCCATATATTTTGATAATGTGTTACTACTGGTATTTAAAATAAGGAGGTGGAATAATAACGATAAAAATACCTATAACAGAGTAAAATATTAATATATTTAATATTTAAATTAATATGCTCATAGATTTATTATAAAATTTGATTCATCATATTTACATTTACAGCTTGAATTGTTGTTTATTTTATGACGTTTTTTGTGCTTTTATAAAAAAATCATTCTAAAAGTTTTTTCCTGAAGAAATTAATCAATGCTTTTATTATTATTTAATTCTACCTTAAAAACAACAAAAATATTTTTTTTAAACTTTTACAATAAACAAAAATGAACGAGGACAAGAAAATAAATCAAATGTTTATCTGTTTCTATTTTTTCTTTAATAACTTTATTAAAACAGATGAATGTAAAAACAGATATTAACGACACACAACTCAGCAGATGTTATCATAAAATAATTTATTCCACATTAAAAGTCGTCTCTGCTCTGATGATAAAAGATAATAAATTAAAGTTCACAGTGTTTCTAGGTCAGAGCTGAAGCTGCAGCGCCACCTGCTGTCAGACAAACACTTTTCATCAACATCAACAAACAGGATGAAAAGTTCAAACATTACAAACAGTTCACGTTCTGTTCATATTTCATGTTTTAGTCCAGGAAATACGAATCAATCGGTTTTACATCGATGGGACAAATGTACAAAACAAGTTTGTTTCAAAAACATCAACAAGACAAAAGCACAGATTTTATTAGATTCACAGAAAATGATTCAGAAACGTTCAGATATTAATCCTCAATTTATTTAAACGTTTCTTGAATTGAAGTTGATTATTTTGATAATCAAGTAAATTTGACTCCTCCTGATTTATCTCACGACTTCACTCAATTTGTTTATAAATCAATATTTCAATTGTTAAGTCCCTGAAATATAATAAAACAAAAACATCTGTTTCAATAACTACAAATGTCCATAAATGAGAAGTTAGAACCTGAAGATTTCAGCATTTCAATTCACATAAACAACTCATTTGAAGTTTATGTGGAAAATGTAAAAACTGAATGTAACAAATATTAATGAGCTAAATATTTCAATATTTCAGTTAAATAAACAAAATATAGTGTAAAAATAAAAGTATAGCTTCATTTCAAAGAAACGGAGAGAAATGAAAACGCTGCATTTGAAAAAATAATAATTATTAACGTGCCAAGAATTTTTCTTGATTTTATTTAACTGAAATGATTCAAAGGGAAAACATATTTTGAAGTTAATTTCTTTTGTATAATTCATTTATTTAAAGTTTACTTAAATAAGTTAATGAGATTCATGTTTCTGTAACTTTCTGTCACAATGAGGAGAAATGAGAATCTTCACTTTCCAAGACGTCGATTCTTTTTCTTCACATTAAAATAAATAAAAACCTGTTGAAAAATGATCAGAAGTTAAAACAGAATCACATTAAAACTCAAGTTTAAACAAATCATGTTTTATTTTAAATATGAAAAGCAGTAAAAAGATTTAAAATGTTTTTATAACTGTCCCATCCAGATCTCATGTATGAAAACCTGAAGCAGAATGAATTCCACGTGTTTCTGTTTGTGTCATGAGTTATTACAGATTCATTGTTTTATGAACGATAGAAACAAAGTGAACTCATGTTTAGAACTTGGTTTGGTCCCCGTGGTTTGGAACGTGGCTCTTCTGTGAGCTTCAGATGAATCAACACGTTTCCTGTTCAGAGTTCTGCTGACCGGGCGGTTTACCTGCGCTCTCCGGTGACGCTGTCTCTGATTGGCCGGCCCGGCGGCGGTCAGAGGTTCCCCCGGTCCCTCATGGCGTCCTGTATCTGTCTGTTGAGCTCCATGATGATTTTGTCCTCGTGGGTGTAGACGCCCGTCTTCAGCAGAGTGTCTCTCTCCTCCAGGAGGCGGGTCAGGTGCTCGTCTGCGCTCTCGTTCAGGGCGGGGCCTGTCAGGGAGGAGGCGGGGCCTAGTCCGTCCTCCTGCTGCTTCAACCTTGAAACGTGATAATAATAAAAAAATGTGTAATTGAATAAAGTTTTGTTAAAACGATGGAAGCCTGTCACGTCACTTTCAGAAAAGACAACTTCCTCCTCCTCTTTTTCCTCCTCCTCCTCCTCCTCCTCTTTTTCCTCCTCCTCCTCCTCTTTTTCCTCCTCCTCCTCCTCCTCCTCCTCTTTTTCCTCCTCCTCCTCCTCCTCCTCACCTGTTGATCTCGTTCCTGATGTCGTCCAGCTCCTGCCTGTCCTGGCGGATCACCTCCTTCTCCTCAGTTGCTCTGTAACGCTGCCTCATGGCCTCTAGCTCCGCCTCCTGCCTCCTCAGACGCATCTTGGCGTTTTCCTGCTCGCGCTGAACAAACATCAACATTTAGAATTCAAGTAACTTTAATCCTTTGGACCTGGTCTCAGGTTTATCATCATGTTCTCACTTTATGATTCTGATTGATCAATAAGATGTTTGTCTGTGAAACATCAGAGAAAGTGAACTTTGACTTTCTGGATGAATTATCAGTTTATGGTTTGACGGAGTCGAGTCAGAACAGAATTTATTTTTGTGTGAGATTGTTCACCACTTCAGATCTGAAACGTGTCGGCCCTGGTGAGCGTCCGGACGCCAGGTCGCTGGTTCTCTTTATAATAAATTTGTCTCGTTTCACATTTTCATAAAAACTTCCCTGAGAAAAATGCTCCAGCACCAGAAGAGAATTCACACGGAGACCAAGAGCAACAACGAGAGCAGAAAGAAAACTTCATAAAAACGTCTCAGTCGTATTTCTCTCAGCGGCTCAGACCTCCTGCCACAAAATTACCCATAATGCCACACGGGGCTCGGTCCACTGGCTACAGCTGCACATTCATAAATCAAAGTAACAATGATTCTCACAGTAAATATAATATAAATCAAAAGATTATGAATTAAAAGCTGCAGCTTAAAGAACCCGATGAGACTTGTGTTCTCTACATAAAGAGTCGCTGAGCGTCTTCATAATAAAGTTATTGTTATATAGTGTTAATAAATACTGATCAATACGTCAGGTTCTCAAATAAGAACTCTAATCTACAAGCCTCAACAAACTAAAGACAACACACGGAGAGAGAGAGGCTGGAATCTGTCTGAGTTCTGATACAGAACAGAACGAGCGCTCCACATGTTCACATTACTGCGTTACAGTACACACACACACACACACACACACACACACAGACACACACACACATACACACACGGAGGAAAGCTTCTATTTTCACATGCCTGATTTCCGCACCTCGTAACAGAAAGAAAACATGTGAAAACACACACAATCTCTCATGAACACATCAGTCATCCAGACACACACACACACACAGACAGACACACACTGTGTTGACTCAGGCTCTGCTCTCTGTGGACCATTAGCCGTCTGTATTTCAGGCCGTTTTAAGGCTAATTACAAGAAAAACAAACAGGCCAAACATTTTCTCTAGTGCCGGCTGCCAAGGACAATCTGAGGCCGAGTCCTGGAACAATTAGAGGACGAGGTGATACCAAGGCCTCGGGGGGGGGGGGGGGTCTCCCAGAAGCCTCGGCTGACACGTCACTGAGAAGCGGCTCAGGACTGGTCCCGTTGGAAAAACGATCTGATCTTTATTTAGTCTTAACTTTAGTTTCAATAAACAAACATTTGAAAAAGTGATTCATGTTTTTTCCTCTTTGAAGAGACTCAGGTTGAATAATCAGATCTTTGAATAAACCAGCATCGAACCCTCGTGCTGCGTTCGGACTCGCGTCTGAACCGACACAGGTCATGTGACCGTGGAGGAGTGGTCACATGACCGATCGACTCCACCGCTGGAAACACGTTCAAATCAACTCGCGGTCATTTCGTTAACGTGCCACACAGCAGCGTCCTGAGAGAAGCTCTGTGCTTGTTTAAATATTCTTCAAAGGCTGGAAAAAGAACTGACGATGTTCTCTTGAGCAGATGGGAACCAGCAACCTGATCTTCAGTGCAGCAGAGGGACTGAGAGACGCACCCTCATCCCTCCTCCACTACAAGTCCAACCACTGTGGACAAGCTGCGACCCCCCCCAAGAGGACGGGCTCACGATGGACCGAGGTTTGATTCCTGGGATGGATGACCAGCCGATGACTCCCCCCCCCCCCCCGTTCCCCTCGTTCTCTCCTCCATTACTCGTCCCTCCTTTCAGAGGTCAGCCGCTCGGAGCAGCCGGGGGGGGGGGGCGGCTCAAACAAACACTTTCACATGTGGACACACTTTCCTCAGATCAGATCGAGTTTTCTGAGCAGCTCGCGGGGGGGGGGGGGGGGGGGGCAGAGTGGGACTCACATTAGAAACCAGAGAGAAACGAGTCTCAGCTGAGATCACAGGGAATCATCAAAGGTCTGTTTCCTGTGAAGAGCTTCAGTGGTTCTGTTTGATGAAGGTCGGTCACTGGTTCCTAAAGGTCACACCAAGGTCAAATGACACAATTCATCTGAACTGCTGCTCTGTCCACAAACACTGATGTGGAGTCAGGACCACGCCCATCACTCAACAGATCTCAAATCAGCAGCTTCACGACAGTTGGACTCTTATTTGACTCTCGACTTCGTCTTAAAGTGTGTCAATCAAAATCCGTCAGGATTAACACTGAAGAGGTTAAAGGTCACGAGACGTCTTCTACCTGTTTGGTAAATAACTAACTGTTGTGATAAAGTTAAAAAACAATATTGTTACAGTTGATTAAAGGAAGTTCTGAAGAGCTACTACTGAAAACATTTAATCGAGTACAGTATATAAAGTTAATCAAGTTAAATCAAGTTATATTCAGCTTCATGTTTGCACAGTGGGAGGAAGTGAAGAGCCGTCCTCCATCTTTATTTCCAGCTCGTGGTCTGAACAGTCAAACTTCCACTGACTGATGTGAGGTTTGTGTTGGAGACAGTTTCCACTGAAGTGAAGTTTGCACTTTTCAAATCTCATTTTCACGTGAACTTGGTCTGTTGCTCTTTCCTGTTTTTTATCGATGTTGTTTTTCAGTCTCGTTGAACTAAAACCATCTGATGAGCGACCGTCTGGAACTTTGGAGAAAACACATTCATGTCAAGTGCAGCACTCGACCTCGGTGACCCTCCCAGTCTGGAACCAGCAGCCGTCGTTACTGAGGCTCCCTGATATTCCAGGAATGAGCAGTGGGAACCATCAGCGACTCCGTGGAGACCAGTTCAACTCAGATTCCCTCAGACGACACACTGCATCTGTTGTCTGACACAGAGTTTTATACAAACACACTCAGCATCATGACACCACGATGGTTTCAGTCTGAACCGACCCCGAGGGAACTGGGCCCGGAGCTTAGTGAACTGGTCCCAACACAAAGAATCAGCTGGGAATCATCAAAACTTTTTAAAAGAAACCTGAAGAGCACAAAACGAGCAGAGAAGCTTTGCTGAGTCATGGTGAGATCCGATAGAACCAAGTTCATTTCTGTTCAGTCCAGTGATCGACAAGTGGAGACTGGTCTGGACAGCGTCTCCCACAGGTTTCATTCAATCAGTGGCGCGAGCGATGTGCACGTGAGAGTGACGTCCGTGCACGTGAGACCACAGATTCCAAGAGACAGGTTCACAGACTGAAGAGTGAGAGAGAAGTTCTCACGTGAGAGACAGAAGAGCAGCGAGGCCACTGGCAGATTCAACTGCAGCTGAAACTATGAGGCCGGTAACAACTTTATGGACGATGGCACAAGTGAGCGTGAGGCAGACATCTGCACGGATATTTACAAATTACAAAAGGATGATCAATGACAAACACAGCTAAAGGTTAATAGAATATGATATATATTTATATTTAATATCCATGCCCGTCCACACATCAGCTGAATGATCTGAGGCCCTTGTAGCTGTCGGCTTCTCAGATGAAACTTCTGTGATTCTTTCTAAAACCTTTCGATCTTTTCCTTGAGCTCTGAAAACCTGGTTGAGTTGTTCTGAAAAGACAAACCCAAAAACTCTCTGATCTAATACCTCACCACTGCCTGGGTCTGACTGCTCTGCCTCTGTGCCCCCCCCCCCCCGGTTGAGAAGCACATTATCCCTCTGTCAAGAATTTTTATGATCCGACTTGAGCTAAACAGAACGCCATGCGAAGCGCCGAGAGGAGAGAATGAAAAGGCGAGGAGAGGCCGAGGAAAACCAAACAAGCCCCGGCTTTAAAACCCAGACGGATGGTCGTGTAAACACACGCCTGAGATCTTATAAAGAGAGAGAGAGTGTGACGTCTGAATGGTTAGCGCCCGGCTAGCTTGTTGCTCAACGCAATCCCAGGGATGATTAATAGGCAAGGGGTGACACTCAGCGCCAAACCCCCCCCAGAGCCGCATAAATCACACCGTGTTTTCTTTACAATGATGTGGCACTTAGAGAGGGGGAGGACGGAGGGGGGGGGGGATCAGGAGGAAAGAAAAGAGGGGATAAAAAGGAGGAAGTGACAGAGGAAATTAAATGAACATAATATAATATAATAGAGTGAGAGACAATTAAAGACAGAACGAGGGAGAGGAAGAGGTAAAGAAAGAGAGGAAGAGAGGGAAAAGGATAAAAGGTAAAGACAGAGATCGAGACTTAGGAAAGGGAGAGAGAGAGAGAGAGAGAGAGAGGGAGGGGGGGGTGTCCTGTTTTCCAGCTGGTTAATGTCAGTAACAGTTATTAGTTTGTCAGATAAAGTCTGTGTGTGTTTACATTAGTCATAGTCCGACTAAAGCCCCACTTAGTGCCCTGCGTGTGTGTGTGTCTGTTTGAGTGTGTGAGTGTGTGTGTGTGGCTCTCACACATTTCATTGTCTACTTCACCTCAGATAAATATTTGGCTCTTAGGTAAAAACACACCTCAGTCTTTCTTTTCCTCCTTCTCTCTCTCACACAAGAAAAGACACAACATCCCAGCAGTTAAAGGTGGAACAGAGACGAGAGTGTTTACTGGTCACCATTAAGACCATAAAGGATTCTCCACTCCCTCCCACTATCCAAGAAGATAGAGGCGCTGCCGTCTTGTGCCAGTCGTCATTGAGAGTCTGTGCAGTGATGGGGGGTGGAAACGTGGGAGTATCACACTCAGTGCTCGACCAATCGGGAGCCAGCTGTCAATCATATATCTTCTAAATAACTTAGGTTCACTCAGAGTTCGATCTGAAACGAGTTGTGATAAATCTTCATGGGTATTTTCACTTTCAAAAACTTTGCACATCTTAATAATTTGAGTATTTCCTGTATCACGGCTCCTTCTTGGCTTCACACACGCTGTGCTGGTGCTCCCCCCCCCCCCCCCCCCCCCCGTCACGCTGTGCTGATCAGCTGAGTGATGGCGGCGGTGCTGAGCTCAGTTTCCTCCGCTCGCCGTGTGTCTTTAAACAGAGCTGCTGAACGTCCTAACACTGTCAGCTGGTCTCCAGCAGCTGATTCAGAACCTGCAGAACAACGAGGATCATCTGCAGAGAGACACGAGGAGCAGCTCGACCGGATCCATCCGGTTTCAGTTCTGTGAGCGACGGCTCGTGAACATTCAAACTGCTCATCACTGGTTCTCCTGCCAGAAACAGCCTCTGTGATGCATTCAAGGAAACTCAGACATCAAACTTCCTTCTGTTTGTTTCTTTCCATAATTTCTCCAGTTTTTTTATGGCCAGTAAAACGATAAACTTTGCTCTAACACAGAATTGAGAGTGAACACTCTGAATCAGCAGTACCTGTTTGAACCGGGCCAGTTCTTTTAAGGCACGCCCCCACTGCTGCTTGTAGTGAAGCTTGGACTTGGTGGTGGACTCCAGCTTCCTCTCCAGTTCCACCTTAACCACCACACAAAAAGATAATTATTTAAATTATTATTATTATTAATCAGTCAACATGTCGTGGTTCAAATATGAAATTTTATATTGCGATCACAATATTTCAGCAGTAAAATAGTTTCTTCAACATTAAATGATAAAAAGTACAAACAACAATGTAAATAGGTTTAAGATAATAAATAAATCTGTATTCATCATATAAAAATACATTAGTGAATTTATAAATCAACAGATTTATAGATCAGAAATTATAATCAGAAAGTTTCCATCCTCATTTCCATTTCTCAGCTTGTGGCCCCCCCGACTGAACAATCTTCTACATGTCTGTTTAATCAATCATCCTGGTGGTAACGACAGGTGTCAATCACCTTCTCGAGCTTCAGCAGGTTGACCTCTGACTGGAGGCTGACCTCAGGCCTCATGTACTGCTGTTCTCTGAACAGCTGGAATTCTTTCTCCAGCTGTTTGTACCGAGCCTCAGCATCTAGAACCTGCTCATCACAAACAGACGAGGAGAAGAAGAAGTTATTATTTGTGAATCGACTCTGAAACAGAGAGCGGGTTCTGAGTGTCCTCCTCCACCTGCTGCAGCAGCCGCCCTCGCTCCTCCTCCATCTGTCGCACTTTGTCTCTCTCCAGCGCCACCCGGTGGTCACAGTCCTGCTGCAGCCTGCGGCCGCTCTCCTGCAGCTCCCTCTGGGTCAGCTCGTGTTCAGCTCGCAGGTCCCTCTGCAGCCGCTGAGTCTGGACACAGACAAGCTCAACGTATAAACAGCTGGTTGGACAGGAAGCCGCTGAGGAAGCCGCTGAGGAGGACGTCTCACGCTCGACAGAGTGAAACCTTAAAGAAAGATGAACACCGACCTGGAGCTCGCCCTCCGCCAACTGTTTCTCTCTTTTCTCCAGATCAGAGAGCGTTTTCTGGAGCTGCTCCTCCAGCAGATTAAACTCCACCTCCTACAGAGGAGAGAAGAGACGAGTCGAGGAGTTAGAGTCACGTCAGTCTGGCGAGTGTCGGAGACGTCGACTCTCTTCACCTTCTTCTTGACCAGAGCTTCTCTCTCTCTGTCCCTCCTCCTCCACTCCTCAGCGAGCGCCTGCATGTGGCTCAGCTCCTTCTTCTTCAACTGAAAACATAAACACTTGTAATCACGTCTAATGCAGCAGAACATGAAAACATCAGCATGAAGGAGAAGAATCATCAAACATCTGATTAGCTTCAGTCACAGAGTCAGAACAACATTTTCTATAAACTTGTTTCCTGTTGAAGAGAAGATGTGTAAATAATGTTCATGTTTGTCTTGATCCTTGAACCTGTCAGTGTGATAACAGCTGTTTTCACCTGATGATCGAACAGATCCTCCTGCTCCTCCTTCCACAGCTCCAGCTCCAGGGCCGTGCGGTACTCCAGGGTGTCCCTGGGGGCCGCGGGGCCCTGCGGGGCGAGGGGCAGGCTGGGTGCTGCAGGGTGGGGGGGTGGTCGTGTCGGGGCTTCAAGTTCAATCTGAGAGAACAGAGTAAAAACCTCTGAACATCATTTTACTAACTTTTCATCTTACATCTAAGTTTTAAAAATCCATAGAGATTTTAAAAACTGAAACGATAAGCTGTTCCACTCCAGACCAGCAAGTGGCGATAAAACAGACAATATAAAACTGTGATGACGCCATAGAGGGCGTCAAAGGGACCAACACAAGGAAATGGAAATGAAAATGATATTTCTGGACGATAAAACAACAAATGAAACAAAGATGGACGACACTGTTGACGCTGCTGACCCCTGCAGGTAACTCTGGGTATTAATTAGACCTCAGTTGGTTTCACGTGGACATTCACACACGGCTGTGTCACCTGAGACGAGTCGGACAGGAGGACCTCTCTGGCTTTGACCAGTCCCAGGTCTTCGAGAGTCGCGAGGTAGCTCAACTCGGCCACTTTCTCCGAGGGCCTGGGGGGGGGGGGGGGGGGGGGCGGACACAGACGTTAAACAGACGTGAACCACCTCATTAGGGTCAGTGTTGTGTAGTGTGGTGTGTTACCGGTGTGTTTTCATCACAGCGACTCGGTCCTGGTGAGTTTGTCTCCAGCTCTGATCTCCGGTCGTCGTCTGGAGTCGGCTCCTGTCAGAGCTCAGCAGCTGGGACAGCTGGACGGTGGCTCGTCCAATCAGCTGGTCCCTGCTGGAAGGGTCCTTGTGCCAAAGCTCCACCATCAGAGGAACCCTGCAGAGAACACACAAACACACACACACAGACACACACACACACACACACACACACACACACACTGAGCAAGACTGCAGGACACACATCACAAACATAGCCCTGTAGCACCACCTGCTGGTCAAAAAGTAACATGGCATTTTTCTCTACCATAGAACGGGGCCTTATATTGAAATACGTCCACAGTCCATGCTCTGGGCACGTCGAGGTGAACCTGTTCCTACCTGAGGAACGTGTCCTGCAGCTGCTGCGGCAAAGCAGCGAAGTCGAAGGCGCAGTACGACTGAGGCAGCGACACCTCCATGTTCCTCTGCAGCTCCACAGGAGGACTGGTCATGATGGGAGCTGCGCTGCCGAAGAACTGGTACGAGTATCTGAAATCAAACAGAAAAACCATCACACGACAACAGGACTGACATATCTGTGGTTTATTACTGGTTTGTTACTGGGACTGTAAAGAGTGAGGTTTCATCACAGACTCTGTATAAAGGACTTTTGTGGACTAGGAAGCTTTTTCGTTATTTTTTTAATAAATATTGAAAAAAACCCATTTTAAATCCTCCTCAATCATAAACAGGAGCTGGGCAGCTGCTGAGGTTTCTCACCTGAGCGTAGCAGCGATGGGGTGAACGAGGCCGACGCCCCTCAGGCTGCGCAGGTCCAGAGAGAAGCAGAAGTGATGGGCGGATGAGGGGATGGACACTTTGGGAGCAGAAACGCTGACCGACGAAGCTCCGCCCTCGGCTGTGGCTTCGGTCCGACTCTGCAGCTGCACGGGAACATCTGCATCTGCAGCTGGACACAAGCACAAGGTCAACATGTAGAACCGGCTGGGACCGGACGTCTGGGATGTCAAATGGAGAGGTGTGTTGAGCTTCACCGGCCGCTCTCGTCTGTTCTCCGCCTCGTTGAAGCTCCACCAGCAGACTCTCCGCCTCGCTCTCTGTATGGGAGGAATCAGGAGGAAGAGGAGGAAGAGGAGGACCGGGGGGGGGAGAGACGGGAGGTTTTCTGACTGGAGAGAGGCTGCGAGGTCTCTGTTCAACAGGACGAACCGAGGGAGGAGGGATGAACTTTGTCCGAGCTCCACTTCCTTCTTTATTTCCTAAAGACTGGAGGAAGCACAGAAAGTGTTCAGTATTGTTTTTGTACCAAACGTGTGATTTTAATGTAAAGCTGTAAAACCCGGGGGAAAAGGACACAAAGAAAACAGAACCCAGAGGCTGACGATGCAGAAACTGTGTACCTGTGGTTTTGCCTCCTCTCTCCTCAGAGTCACGGCCACGCCGACGGTCGGCTGCAGGTCGGCAGGAAGTGCAGGAAGTGTCTCTTTGGTGTGTTTGGGAGGTTTGAGATCAAACGCTCCCTCCATCGTCGCTCCCTTGTTCTCCAGATCCACAGAACCTGCAGCCAGAGCCGAGAGGGACACGTCGGTGCTGCCCAGAGAGTGATTCCCACAGCACAGGTGGATCTGAGAGGGACGAGGACATGATGAGACATGATGAGACATGATGAGACATGGAGAGGAGTCATCTGTCAGACACTTAGTCTCTCACCTGTAAGCTGGGCTGCTGGGACAGGAAGGTCTGAAGGACCTGTTTGCTGCTGCGGATGTGCACGGAGGCGCGCTCCGGCTCGAAGTCGGGGTTCAGCAGGTTGTGGAACGGCTCGCTGGTGATGTCGTGGCCCAGTAAAGAGTAGTAGAAGAAGAACTCTGACCCCCCTTCTGACAGTTTCATCGTGCTGGGGATCAACTACAGGGAACAACACAACTGTCACTTGAAGATGGTGGTTTATTAAACGTTCATATTTAAGTTTAATGTTGTAAAACGTCTGTTACAGTTTTCCTGTGATCACTTCAGAAAGATTTGTGTCTGATCAGAAATCAAAACTCAGAAAGATTTAAACCACATGATGAAACTGTGAGAGTCTTCAGGCAGAAGATATTTTCAAATTACCACTTATTATTATTAGATATATATTTTGATTCAACTCAACTCCCATTGACAAACTGTGTATTAATCAACCTAAAGTTTTAACAGGACAAACTCGTGCCCTGTGTGCTCACCTGTTCCAGTTTAGTGGCGAAGGCCACGGTGACGGACAGGACGAACATGTCGGTGCAGTGACCCGCGGGTCCGACCTGGTGGAAACCCTGGTCTGAGATCAGCTCTGCCTCCAGTTTGTCTGGAAGCAGCTCAGCTACTGCAGGAGAACCTGAAGCAGAACCAGTGGGAGGAGACATCTAATAAAACATTGATACAAAAATATCTTTTCACCAAGATCCATGAATTCTTCCATGGAAAATTCTAAAAATGGCAAAACACTCCCTGAACAGTGAAGATTCTGGATCAACACCAGAACTGAATCAGAACTGAGCCACAACATTCCACAAAGTTGAATTAATCTAATAACAACTTATACGTGAGTAACGTAACTGATGCAAACAGCAGAAAGAACAGTAGTGACCTTGTCGGGGCGGGGCCTTCCTGGCTTTGAACCTATCAGGAGACGGCTCTGAGGCCTTGGCATCGTTCTCCAGCAGCGTGGCGAGGAGGAGCGCTGGCCTCTGTTTGGAGTATTTACTGGACAGCAGTGGAAACCAGCGAGGCTCCTGAGACACAAACACAGACTCAGCGTATGTCCCATGGCAGCAGGTGGAGCTCCTGAGACAGACGGAGGAGGAGACATTCACCTGTTTGACTTCCTGTACCGAGCGCAGGTCCAGGACGATGTAGCCGACCCCCACTCGTGTCTTGCTGACGGAGTCGAGAGTGAAACAGTGAAGCTTGATGGGAGTTTTCTGAAGTCTGTGGGAACATCACAACGTTACACTCAGGTGTGTCTTCATGAATTGTGTTTGTAATGTTAGTAACCCTCCAAGCGGACCTGTGCTGGTGCAGCGTCCGGCGGTCCAGCTCCCAGGCCAGCTCGCTGCTGAACTGCGGCCTCTCCCTGTGCTCCACCGGGTCTGTGGAGAGCTGCTCTCCATCAAAGCTCGCCTGCACCACGAGACTGAGACGAGGACTCTTCGGGAAGTGACGACCTGAAGACAAGAGAGACACCGTCAGTCTGAATCACCCCCCCCCACAGACCGGTGAGTAAATCACCATCAATCAGTACAACCCTGATAAAATGTGTGTTTTAAGAGACAGACGAGAGAACGTCAGGGTGACTCCTGCTTCAGGGTGACTCCTGCT
The DNA here is from genome assembly GCF_949316205.1 of Platichthys flesus. NCBI lineage: Eukaryota > Metazoa > Chordata > Actinopteri > Pleuronectiformes > Pleuronectidae > Platichthys > Platichthys flesus. Next base: position 1,042,662 of record NC_084947.1, read on the forward strand.
TCAGTGTGACTCCTGCTTCGGAGTGACTCCTGCTTCGGAATGACTCCTGCTTCGGAGTGACTCCTGCTTCGGAGTGACTCCTGCTTCGGAGTGACTCCTGCTTCAGTGTGACTCCTGCTTCAGGGTGACTCCTGCTTCAGGGTGACTCCTGCTTCAGGGTGACTCCTGCTTCGGTGTGACTCCTGCTTCGGAGTGACTCCTGCTTCGGTGTGACTCCTGCTTCGGAGTGACTCCTGCTTCGGAGTGACTCCTGCTTCGGAGTGACTCCTGCTTCAGTGACTCCTGCTTCGGAGTGACTCCTGCTTCGGGGTGACTCCTGCTTCGGGGTGACTCCTGCTTCGGGGTGACTCCTGCTTCGGGGTGACTCCTGCTTCGGGGTGACTCCTGCTTCGGGGTGACTCCTGCTTCGGAATGACTCCTGCTTCGGAGTGACTCCTGCTTCGGAGTGACTCCTGCTTCGGAGTGACTCCTGCTTCAGGGTGACTCCTGCTTCAGGGTGACTCCTGCTTCAGGGTGACTCCTGCTTCGGTGTGACTCCTGCTTCGGAGTGACTCCTGCTTCGGTGTGACTCCTGCTTCGGAGTGACTCCTGCTTCGGAGTGACTCCTGCTTCGGGGTGACTCCTGCTTCGGGGTGACTCCTGCTTCGGGGTGACTCCTGCTTCGGGGTGACTCCTGCTTCGGGGTGACTCCTGCTTCGGGGTGACTCCTGCTTCGGGGTGACTCCTGCTTCGGGGTGACTCCTGCTTCGGGGTGACTCCTGCTTCGGAGTGACTCCTGCTTCGGAGTGACTCCTGCTTCGGTGCGACTCCTGCTTCGGTGCGACTCCTGCTTCGGTGCGACTCCTGCTTCGGTGCGACTCCTGCTTCGGTGCGACTCCTGCTTCAGTGACTCCTCATTCAGTTTGACTTCTGCTTTGGTGTGACTCCTCCTTCGGTGCGACTCCTGCTTCAGTGCGAGTCCTGCTTCAGTGACTCCTCCTTCGGTGCGACTCCTGCTTCGGTGCGACTCCTCCTTCAGTGACTCCTCCTTCGGTGCGACTCCTGCTTCGGTGCGACTCCTCCTTCGGTGCGACTCCTGCTTCGGTGCGACTCCTGCTTCGGAGCGACTCCTGCTTCGGAGCGACTCCTGCTTCGGTGCGACTCCTGCTTCGGTGCGACTCCTGCTTCAGTGACTCCTCATTCAGTTTGACTTCTGCTTTGGTGTGACTCCTCCTTCGGTGCGACTCCTGCTTCAGTGCGAGTCCTGCTTCAGTGACTCCTCCTTCGGTGCGACTCCTGCTTCAGTGCGACTCCTCCTTCGGTGCGACTCCTGCTTCGGTGCGACTCCTGCTTCGGTGCGACTCCTGCTTCGGGGCGACTCCTGCTTCGGGGCGACTCCTGCTTCGGGGCGACTCCTGCTTCGGAGTGACTCCTGCTTCGGAGTGACTCCTGCTTCAGGGTGACTCCTGCTTCGGTGTGACTCCTGCTTCGGTGCGACTCCTGCTTCGGTGCGACTCCTGCTTCGGTGCGACTCCTGCTTCGGTGCGACTCCTGCTTCGGTGCGACTCCTGCTTCGGTGCGACTCCTGCTTCGGTGCGACTTCTGCTTCAGTGACTCCTCATTCAGTTTGACTTCTGCTTTGGTGTGACTCCTCCTTCGGTGCGACTCCTGCTTCAGTGCGAGTCCTGCTTCAGTGACTCCTCCTTCGGTGCGACTCCTGCTTCGGTGCGACTCCTGCTTCGGTGCGACTCCTGCTTCGGTGCGACTCCTGCTTCGGTGCGACTCCTGCTTCGGTGCGACTCCTGCTTCGGTGCGACTCCTGCTTCGGTGCGACTCCTGCTTCGGTGCGACTCCTGCTTCGGTGCTACTCCTGCTTCGGTGCTACTCCTGCTTCGGTGCGACTCCTGCTTCGGTGCGACTCCTGCTTCGGTGCGACTCCTGCTTCGGTGCGACTTCTGCTTCGGTGCGACTCCTGCTTCGGTGCGACTCCTGCTTCGGTGCGACTCCTGCTTCGGTGCGACTCCTCCTTCGGTGCGACTCCTGCTTCAGTGACTCCTCATTCAGTTTGACTTCTGCTTTGGTGTGACTCCTCCTTCGGTGTGACTCCTGCTTCAGTGCGAGTCCTTCTTCAGTGACTCCTCCTTCGGTGCGACTCCTGCTTTGGTGCGACTCCTGCGTCGGTGTGACTCCTCCTTCGGGGTGACTCCTGCTTCGTTGCGACTCCTGCTTCGGTGCGACTCCTCCTTCAGGGTGACTCCTGCTTCGGGGTGACTCCTGCTTCGGGGTGACTCCTGCTTCAGTGTGACTCCTGCTTCAGGGTGACTCCTGCTTCAGTGTGACTCCTGCTTCAGTGTGACTCCTGCTTCAGTGTGACTCCTGCTTCAGGGTGACTCCTGCTTCAGGGTGACTCCTGCTTCGGGGTGACTCCTGCTTCGGGGTGACTCCTGCTTCAGGGTGACTCCTGCTTCGGGGTGACTCCTGCTTCAGGAGCTTGTTTACATGTTTACAATCCACCTAGGAAGTTGTCATCACGATTGTTTACACTGTAAATGACCTGTTGGTCCTTTCTGTCCCCGTGGAAGAGGATTCCTCCCTGTGTATGTAGTGTGTTGGTTGTGATGTGTATGTTGTGTGTGTTGTGTTATTTCTCACCTTCCAGAATAGAAACAACAATCAGAAGTCGTTCAGTCTTAGTCGCCATGACGTCATCAGGAAGCAGCTGATTGGTCAGTTTGTTAGGACCCGCAGCGCAGTGTGGGGGGGGGGGGGCTTCCTGAGGCTTCAAGATGCTCTAATCTTTAACAAAGTTGCAGAAAATTAGAAAGTGGTGAAAATGTACGTATTCTGGAGTCATTTTAAAAGGGCGTGGCAAAACAGCTCAACAGCGCCCCCTGGAACGCAGCCCCCGAGTTCACATTGTCCGATCTTCACCAAAATCGATACACAAGTGAATCAAGACCAGACCAACAAACAAGTCTACATGTTCTACTTGAAAAACGCAACAGGAAGCCGCTGTTTGCATTTAGTGGCCATATTCCACATGTTTACATGACGACCTGGTCCAGGATCTTTCATCCGATCATCTTCAAGTTGAGATGAGTGTCATCGAAACAAGATGGAGACACGAACTCACCCGAAGATCGATCTGTCGTCACCCGGTGAGACCGTGACGTGTTTGATTTCACGTCAAAACACGAGCTTCTGTATGTTGTGGTATTTAAACTTTGAATTAATCCTGAAGTGATTTAAAGAAACGTATCGAAACAAACTGAGACTGAAAGAAACGCGAAGAAGCGATCAGAAGATTCAGAAACATGAATAAACACAGAGAAACATAAATACACATGAAAACGAAGAGTCTCTGACCGTTAACGCAAACTGCCGCTTTGTTGTTGAGCTTTGGCGCCACCCATTTTGTCTTCAAAGCGGAAGTGATGCGACTGACGGTCACGTGTTGAGCGCCCTCTGCAGGTTGGAGGAACGACTTCATAATACTGATGACACTGACTACAGTGATTTCTCCTTCATCCACGGCTGCTGTGCTACTAATACTAGTACTACTAATACTACTAATGCTAGTACTACTAATACTAGTACTACTAGTCATCACACCGAAACAGGTACAACAACTACTACTGCTGCTAAATAAAAATAATTGGAAGACGAAATTATACTTCTCATACACGACTATCTTGATAATCATACCAATATATCAGTAACAACTCATATTAATGATAAAGGAAAATGACGAAATAAATAATTATAGTACTAATTTTATTAGTAGTATTGTACTTTTTGTTGTAATTTAAGTATTGTTACGGTGAAATGTATTTTATTTGCATCATTTTCAATAGTTAATGAAACTATAGTCTAAAATATTAAAATATATACGCCAGAAAAGAAAAATTCTAAAGAAAAGACTATTATTTTGTGTTGATAATTTTGTGTTTCACCCTGAAGGGTTTAAAAGTTTTAAGTAGGTAACGAAGTTATACACAGAAGTACATTCATCGCATTAATCAATATGGTATTAAACATATTTAAAATTAAAAACAGAACTGAGACCAATAATATAATACAATGTAATAATAGAAGTATAATATCTGAGTGATAGTAACTGTACTGTCTTCTCAGTTATAAGATACATCTATTTTGTGTTATACACATTTTAAAATGTGCACAATACTGTTGCAAACAAACTCCATGTGTGAATTATTACATGAGAATTATCTTTAATTAATAAAGAGCAGGACCACCTCAGAGAAATAAAACAGCACAGACAAAAGATTATATATAAACATCCTTTAATCATGATTGCCAAACATATGAATTAAGGCATATACAGTATAAAAAAGCAACAGCAGGTTTGATATTCATACGGTTTGAGTGTGTTATTAAACGGATACACCAGGTGGATGAACTGAACTTACCAAGCAGCCTGTAGAAGACAACACTGTGTCTCCGTGACAGCGTTTTGTAAACAGAGTTCATAGCACTATATTCAAGTAATAGAATGATCACTGATACTATGCAGGTAAGGTGTTGTGTAAGTGAGGCAGAGCTGCTGATAGACACACTTTTATTGTGATAGCCATGAGGACTGTAAGAGAATTCACTGTATGTGTCCTTCACTGGCTTCACCAAGATGCAATATGCCAATGAAAGGTAGGGGGCAGCATAGGGGGAGGATGGCAGAGGAGAACCTAACAGACCAAATCTGCAATTAGAAGCATTTTGTACGATGTGTGTCTAAATATCTGGAGACAGATCAGCACCATTTGAGACATCGACCAGTGTCGCCACCTCTCTGGTGCCCCCTGGAGGTGTCCCCCAGCAGCACGTTCAGCACAGAGACAAAGATCTCATTGTGTCTCCGGTGGTTCGATGGAGCACAGCACCAGATCTCAGAGACTGGGTCAAATGAAAGATTGTTGTGTCTATCAGAGGCTCTGCACTGAGCTAGTTCGCTTGTAGAGGGCATTGGAGCAGAGGCAGGGCAAAGGATTGTGGGAATTCAGAGAAGAAGGCAACTCCACCGTAATCACTGACGGTCAAAAAGTCGCCATTTTACTTTAAACACAATTAAGTTTCCGTTTTTTATCACTTTCTCCAGCTGTTTTTTTTTATCTTTTAATCAAGAGAAGTAGTTTTATTCTATTTGGTTTTGTTATTTAAAGCAGATGTTCTGAAAGAAACTTGATCAAGCAGAAAACATCAATTTAGAAAAGTTACATTTGAAAAAAACTAAATGAATTTAGATTGTTTTCAAAAAATGTCTTTAGTCCCTAAATCACACCGAATCAGATCAAATGGAAACAAACACATGAAGTTTGGTTCCTGCTCCTGAAAACACGACAGAAACCAACTCTGTGAATGAAACTCGAGCAGTGAGATGTTTCCCACGTGCAGCTGCAGTGAACCTCCCTGACCGCCCCGGCTGCTCCCTGTGCTCCGCCTGCTGCTCCCCCGCATGGCTGATGGAGATCAACATAGAGTACGATAAAGCATGTCAGTGCTCTGCCATGAATCTGTACACACTATTTACAGCGCTGGGTTCCTACATGGCACTGGGCAGGTCGATGTGAAGTTCACTCTCACATTAAGACAATACAATCAACATGGTTACGCTCAAGTACAGGTTAGTAATACAAATGTAGCGTCAGCACTATGGAGGGAGGAGGACCACTTCAATATCATCATGAGAATAATAAGGAGAATAATAGACTTTTTAGCTTCCTACTGCTGTTTCCCAATAGAAGTTTTAAAAAACCATCAACACCATCGGGATAAATGAAGTCATCATCATTACATTCAGTCATATCATCGCCATAATACACTACGATACATGTGCATTTCATAAAGAGCTGCGTGCGCTGCGCTCGGGGATGTTTAGTTTCGTCTGCGCCACCTGCATCGGTCAAAACTCTGCAAAACTGAAGCTTGAAAAGTTTGAGATTCAGATTTATACAGGAAGTTCAACAAGGTCCACATCCTGTCCCTCAGTCCGTCCCTCAGGCCGCCCGTCTGCTCCTGGGAGACGTGTTATAAAACAGGTGGTTGTCATCAGTAAGAAATGAAAGAGGTTATCTTCTTGTTCTCTGCCTCTCAGCGAGGCGAAGCTTATTCAACACCACGGAATCGATGTGTGATAAATCTGCCGTTCCTCATGTGAGACGTGGCCACATGGTCCTACTTCTTCCCTTCGGCCTCTGTGGAGACAAGAGGACGAAACTGAGCACACAGCGAATCCTGCAGAGGAGACAACATCCTGTTCACTCATGTGTCCGGATCACAGACTGAAGGGTCTAACTGAGTCTGAGGTGAAGTGATGACGGAGTCGACGTATCGAGGCCGAAACACGAGCTCGACCAATCACAAGTTAAAGTCATGAGCCTCCTCCATGTTAGCTCTATTGATGTCACCACCACTAGATGGCAGCGTTGGTATCAGGGGGATTTTGGCTTCATTTCTGGAGGAAGAGGAGACGTCTCACACATCTTTATTTACAGTCTATGACTCATCATGAAGTCTCGTCATCATAACATTAACCCTAACCCACCCTAATGTAAAAAGAAAGAGAACATTTAAGATCTGTTATTTAACCATGAGGAGATAACTCCTCTTCAGCTATCAGGAGGGAGAAGTTAGAGAACAACCGGTTTCCTGTCGATGTCTTCATTCCTCTTCTGCTCCGTGTTCACTCCTGTTAATCTCCTCTGTTTCACACCAATTACCATTAATAGATAAGTCTGTGCACCGGTATGTTAATCATCACATTATGCTGCTCTAGTGCCTCGGCATTATTTCACACCTCCAAACAAAGGCAGTGATAAATCGCCTATGAAAATATATGGAAAACCCTGCAGAGTGAATAATGAGCTACAGGAGGATAATTCCAGCAACACGGCGGCGACATGGAGACAATAAGTCTGGAGCTGTTCGTCCAGAGGGTTCAGATCTTAGATCTATTGACCCGGCAGCTGTGAGAAGACGAGAAGGTTCACTTCATAAGACAGTGAACGGTTACTCCTGGAGTTCGGGTCAAGGCTCCAGAGAAGAAGAAGCTGGAATGCGGGGAAGAACCTCATGTCAGTGTTGTGTGTTTGTGTTTTGTGTCACAGGCTGAACGTTCGCTGCTGTGTGTGTTTTATCTTAACTCGCTGTTGTTTAATGAGCTCAATTTAACCAGTGACAGCAGCGCCACTTTGAATTTAGCTCAGCAGGACAATGAGGATTAATGAAGACGTGTAAAACAGAACAATAATGAACCTGGTAAATGATTAAAATGTTACTCCTCATTACATCTGGTGGATGATATCAGGTCATTTCATGTTACTGCCTAACGAGTCCTGCTGACTACTCGTAAAGGAAACTCATCGATTCGCTGTCGTCCCCTAAATCCTCATCAGTGAAACTAACGCTGGTGTCACGAGAGGACAAACGCCTCATGAACAGATTTCAAAGATTCAACCATCATCTCCAGAAGAGAGAGGATCAGACGATCTGAGGAGATGTGACCCAACGGATCAGAGACTGAACAGTTACTTGATATAATAATATTGAAGATGACAGCTTTTGGATCTGAGATATTTTACTGACAGTCGATGTTTAACACACAAACAAAGAGTTGAGTGTAAACTGTAAAAAAATAATAACTTTTCATATCATTTCCACATCGACTTGTTACTGTGATGTGAGTTTATTTTGTCTAAAGCTTGTTTCAGGGTCAAGAGACAACAGTGTCTTCTGTTAAGGTCTACATTGTGTTGAACGTACCAGTAGAGGAGTGTCCTGCCACCTGCTGACTGGAGACCAGCGACCTGGAGCTCAACCCTGGACAGGAACAAAGATCGGATCATAACCTGAACAGAACAGATCAACTGAATCACACGTTCATCAGGATGAGACTGAAGATGTTCATCTCCCCAAGAGAACCACACCTGTTCACACCAGAGGTTCTGGTCCAGACTGACCTGAAGGTCTGAACCAGAACCAGGTGTGAAAGAGTCTCTTCCTGAAGATCTGTTTCCCTTCAGCAGCAGCTGATGAACCTGGTTCAGACTATTATTCTTCTACCATGTTTGTGTCTTTACTTTATGTTTAAAACTTGTTAAGCTGACGCACAACCAGCAGTGTGTGGCTCCACCGTGCAGTCGTACCTTGGTAGATGTCGTACTGCCCTGACATCAGGTTGTAGCTCATACCCAAGTGTGTGTGGTGGTGTGTGTGGAGGTGTCGGGCGAACGACACGTGGTTCCTCTCTCTCTCCGTCTCTCTCTCTCCCTCCGGGGAACCCTTCTCTCCAGGCTGTGGAAACACACACACACACACACACACACCTCACATTAACAGGATATTAAGTTTACTGGACTTTGAAGACGCTGAACAAACGGAGCAGCCGTGTTTCTGTGTTTTGATGTAGCTGCAGAACTCTGTAATAGAAGCTGAGCAGCGACTGAGATCCTCCTCCCTCCTCAACGTTATTACCTAATCACATGTTTCCACTTGGACTGGATCTCAGGATGAAGCAGTTTAATGTGACTGAAGTTATAAAACCTTAGTCAAGGCCTCTTATCATTATTAAGTGTTCATGCAGCACGGCATGAACACTGGTGACCGAGGTGATCAAGGACTTTTCCACGGTGGAAATTACTGGTGAATTTGAAAGGATCATTAAATCACATCTCAAAGTCAGCTGTTGTATTTTCCGACACCAACATATTTCTAACATGTTCGCATCTCCACGTCTCTCCAAAGAGACACTGACTCAGACAGATGTTCTCATATACAAAACACGTGAGGAACATGTGAGAAACACGTGAAGAACACGTCAGGAACAACAGCTCTGTTTGAACACGCAGAACAATGCAGTGCCTATTTTGGGTTTGTATTCTCAACAGCATTAAAAAGACAAACAGTGAGATCAGTATAAAAACAGGTGTTTGAATCTATTGCCAATAATTAATCTCATAAAAACAGGATGAATTTACTGTTATTGTCAATTAAATGGAAAAACAACAGATGCCTTGAAAGAACAAATAAACACTGTTAAAACGTCGCCATATTTCTGTTCAAACACAGATTCTTGATCTGGGATTTCCTTTAATTTCATTGTTTTTTATTCCACTTTTTTATCCCTGGTGTTTATTTTACGTGTTTAATACCATTGACTTTTATTTTTCAGGGTTTTCAATTTCACACTTGCTTAATCTTTGTCTTTTATGTGTTGTTGTAATGCTGCTTGGGGCTGAGTGTTGTATGAAAGAAGCGATATTAATAAAGTTGAGTTTTAAAGGTACATTTATTGATTTGTCCGTTTACTTTGTGTGTTAACGCAGCAGAGATATGAGTTTGAGTGTGTCAGCCTCATACTATGATGAACGCTCCCTCCTGACAGAAACTCAATAAAGTCATTACGAGATATTGTAAATGTTCTGAGCGTTAAATGGAACTGCAGCAGTTAAAGTGAGTGAAGCATTAGTGTCACTCTTTGTAAGCGGTGGATTTAAATCTCGCTTCCTGTGTTGACCTTCTCTACGTCAGGTGTGTGTGTCTGTGTTGTGTGGCTGCTGCAGTAAAGTGAAAGTCTCACAGCAGGAGATTTCCCGTGGTACTGGTGGCTCTGCTGCTGCAGCAGCTCCATGGCCGACGAGGAGGTGGAGTCGCTGCTCTGCTTGCTGCTCACCGCCACCCCTCTGCCGGGTGGGGTCACCTCTGACTCCTCCCTGCCGGCCGTCTTGCCGTACAGAGGGTAGTGGAAACCTGGAGCACACAGGAGAACGAGGACGTTTACTGAAATACCTAAATCTATGAGGGTCTGCTGCACTTACTGCAAATTGTATCTGACAAAACATTTTGACAAATTGCACAAATACACGACTTTTATCTTTAATTTGCACATTTAAAAACAACAAACTTATGTTGTATATACTAGTTCTATTATTATCTTATTTATTCTGGATTATTTTTGCTTAGTTTTATTTGTAAATAAATGTTCCCCTTGTGCTGCTGTCAGTTTAGATTTTTTTCAAAAGGTAGATCTTGTCTAATCTAAATTGAAAGTTTGCACACAACACACATTTTCACTGTTATACTGCACTGTATCATATATTGTATTTGTTATATTGCATGACTTTATATTCAGTATCTGTGTAGTTGTTCTTATATTGTTTTATTTATTCAGTTCATTCGACTTTGATATCATTTTGCGTGAGCCTGTATTTATTCTGTATTTGATCCGCTGGAGAAACTGATTCTTATGATCTGATCTTCTTCACTGATCTGATTTGAGAACAGTGTATTAGCTCCTCAGCAGTTGCTAAAGGATCAGCTGTTAGCTAGCACACAGCTCAGCTGCCGTAAACAAACATCGGCTAATTGCAAATTTTGGCAGCAAGAACTTTCCAGTGTAACGGAGCGTGTTGTTTTTTTGTGTAATTTGCTTTCTGGTCGTGAATAAAATGAGAAGATGGTGGTATTGACGGCGGTGAGCCCGGACTCTTACCTGGGTAGTTGTGGACCAGCGTTGGGGACACCCCTCGGTAGGAGGCCCCGCTGCTCTCGCACATCGCCAGGTAGGGCGGGTAGGAGGAGTGCTGGTACTGGATGTAGGGCTGCTGGGGCGTCATGGGAGGAGACACCGCCACCCGGGCGCTCTGAGACTCCTCAGAAAGCCCTCCTATTGGCTCCTGACCCTGATCGTCCAGGCCCTCCAGTCGGTCGGAGTCCTCGGGTTCGATGGCCGGTGGGAGATCGTGGGATCCGTGGACTCTGGCTTTTTTAGCCTCCCCGCCTGCTCCTCTGTCTCCTCCTCCTGAGGTCATCTTGGCCCCGGCCGGCTCCACGGTAGCTCCCCACTCCTTGCTCCTGTCAGCTTCCCCCTCCTCGGCCTCCTCCCCGTGCTGCAGCTCGATGTACTTGCTGTGAGCGAGGCGGTGAGCCCAGGCCGGTCCGTCGGGGGGCTAGATCGATGGGGACAAGTGTTGGTGCTAGTTGCAGTGTTTCCCCTATAATTCTTTGTTAACAGTGGTGGGTGGGAGTTGATCTGAGCTCAGTTCAGCTTCAGTCCATGTCTCTGTCCCAGTTTGGGTTTAAATATGGCCATTTGCAGAGCTTAATACTAAATGGCCTTTTCATAATAAGTCTGAATGTTAGCCCCGATTTAGGCTGATTCAATACTTTCATTTGCTCATAGACTTTTTGTGCAGGGTGGAGAACTTCCTGCTGCGGCGGCCCACCGCTGCTGAGTGAATATAGAGGAAACACTGAGCACTTGAGTGGACAGAGCCACAGACAGACTATCACTGACTCTGGGTGGGATGTTGATGAAGGATGACAACGTTTCAACAGCAGGCGGCCATTGAGTGTGTGTGTGTGGGGGGGGGCGTGGTGTTCATCTCAATGACACCAATCAAGACACGGCTCACAAATGATAAGCTGCAGCCAAATCCAAGGAAAACACATCCCCCCCCCCCCCAGCGTGCATTCCATTCATACAACAGTTTTACATGAGCCAGCATGAGTTAGCTGTTAGATGCATTGTGAGATGACTCGTATCAAAACCAACAGTTATTAGAAAGTTTACTTTTATCTTTTACATTTACAGCTAAAGTTGGAATTACACATTCCTTCCGATCATTCTCATTCTAAACATTAACAATCATTTTCATCCATCAAATCAAGCTTCATGGTTTTGAGTTAAACCAAAATGACTTCAGGAGTTTGGCAGAGTGGAGCTGCAGCAGCACAGAAGCCACTCGGTCTTTGTAATTAGCACCAATCGGTTTTGCTCTGCACCAACTGTAATGAATCTCTTAATGAAGCACCATCAGCACCATCAGCACCATCAGCGGCGGCAGGTTATAAACAGAGGGATAAACTTACACTGGAAAAGGAAACATTTGAGTCCAGATCTGTCTGACTGTTCGCGTTGTGGAGGGATGAAGAGGAGGAAGAAGAGGGGGACTTGATGTCATCACAGTCTTTCATCGAGACCTGGTGCTGGTCCACCAGTGCACCGTGAACCGCCTTCAAGCTCAGACCCTGTCCCCTTTCTCCTCTCTCACTCATCTCCACGTAGGACAGGATGGGTTTGGGACAGCAGCCTTTAGTTCCGTCCGGACCCTTCCCTAGCAGGGGTCCACTGGCTGGTCCTCCAACCATGTGTTTGAGGTCCTCACTGTCTCTCAACCCCTGACCCCTCTCGCCCCTCTGCTTGGCACCTGGTGGCTGGTCACAGCATTTGGAGGCCAGTAAGATTTTCTGGTCCATGTAAAGTCCTCTGGAGTACTGGCCATAGTACAGGGACTGGGCTAGCGCGGTCTGGGTCTGACTCATGGCCAGCTGCAGCTGAGATTGAGGCGGTCCATCGCCTTTCTTAGAGTCCAAGAACTCAATGGAAGAACTTTTGTCGTCCTCCTTCACGTCTTCCTTTCTGTCTTTCCCTTTGCCGTCATGGGCAGAGCTTTTTTGGAAAGCAACACTGCTGCTGATCTGCCTCTCCGACTGCATGTACCCTGGCAGGTAGTAGGGTTCGTAGCTGTGGTAGTATGGAGACTGGGAGTCTTTTGAAGATGGGGCAGATGAAGTGGGAGGGGTCTTACCAGAGCTACTATGGTTACCGTTAGAGCTCACGTCAGAAGAGGCAGACGAGCCCGACTTGGATCTGAGGCCATCTGACCGACATTCAGAGGATCCGTCGTCCCCTGCATCGGAGATGTCGGAGTAAGCAGGACTGTTGTTCTTGCTGCTGCTGTCAGCTGCTACCAGGCAGCTCCCACCGGCGTCGAGCCGCGAGGAGCTGCCGATGGAGGGACTGGGGGCGTTGTCGGTGAAGGTGTAGACCTTATCGGCCTCTGCACGGATACTGGCCATCCTGCTCTCTTGGCTTTCTGTGAGTCCATTCATCACGTCCTGCTTGCTGAGGTGTTCCTTCAGAAGGCTTCCAGAAATTTCCTTGCCACCCGTTTTAGATCCACCACCACCATCCTCCATTTTGATGCCGCTGCTGTCTCCATTAGGTGTCCTGGTGGACTCGTCTTTGTTATGTTTGTCCTTCAGCCTCCGCTTTTCCTTCTTCCTGGTCTCTTTGCTGCAGGGAACCAGTGTTGCTTTGACGAGGTTCGGCTCCACAACGATGCTCAGCTTTGGTTTGATGGGTTTTAGAGGAAGGGTTTTACTCGTGAGACCCACAGCGGCAATGGGAGAGGGCTGCTGTGGGGGGGCAGTATCTGCTGTGCCGGCGGGATACGTTGCATTGGGTATGGCGATCAGCTTGGGAGGAGCAGGAGCTGGAGCAATTGGTCGGTTTGTCCGTGACTTGGAAAGTTTCTCCACCTTCCCATTGGCCTTCTTGCCTTTATCACATGCGCCTCCCTTCTTGTCGATCAAACCTTCAGCTTCGAGTTTGGGCATCTCCACCATGGAGTTCCTGTCTGGGACCATGCAGTTCTCCAGGACCACGGTCATGTTGGAGATGATGGGCAGATTGCTGAGGTCATCGATGAGCCCATCTTTTAGCAGTGAGGTTCTTCTGGTTTTAGAGTTAGCTGTGGGGCTGTGGTCGGTACTCAGGAGTAGCCGTCTGTTCTTAGGAGACCCTACCGTGGTCACCTTGTAGAGAGGTGCAGGTTTCTTAGAGGAACTGTTGGCATTAGTGCTGTTGTTTGGCTCCGTGAGGTCGTATGTTATGTTGCTGCTGGTGTCCTCACAGTCTGATAGTCGCTCCTCACTCTCTCCGTCCTTCATGGGCTCCAGCTCAGGCTTCCTCTGCTCCTCGGCCTCCAGGTGTGCATGTGTCTGGTGGTAGCGCAGTCCATTGATGTGCTTGTAGCGTTTAGTGCAGTTGGGGTGGGGACAATCAATGAGAATGGGCGGGGGTGGTGAAGAGGCACAACCTCCCCCTGGGTCCATGAAGGAGGGGTCAGATTTGCCCTGCGGTGTGGACGGGGCGCTGCGGGATTTGGCTCGAATCCGCTTCCCGTTGCCATTTTTGATGTCGTCGGAAGAGACCAAGCTGAGGTCCAGGTCGGCCGGAGGTTTGTTCTTTCGCTTCCCAGACGAAAGGGAGGGGGCGCTGTGGGAAGATTTCACATCGTCCACGGTGAAGAAAGAAGCTGGAGCTCGGCAGGTGCTGTTGATGAGGTTGAGACTGCCTCTCCGTCCCTTGCTGTGGATCGGCACAGAGGTCCCGGCCACGCCTCCTCCGCGGCTCCTGTGCTGTGTGAGACCTCTGACCTTGGCAGCCGGCGCCGGCTCAACGCAGGGACGCTCGGCCATCGCCATGCGCATCCGTTTCCCCCGGCCACGACCGCCGGGCAGCTCGGGGTCACTGGAGGGCGACTCACAAAACCTGGACAGAGAGGAAAATTCTGCTTAATAATCACTAACTGACAATCAGGAGGAGATGGATCATATCAAACTTATCGATCAACTCATATCGTATCACATTGAATGTTGTTGTTGTTGTTCACATTAAATACAACTTCACATCATCACCCAAACTGAAACCTCACAGCTTCCGGCTCAGAGCACATCATCATTCAGGGCTCGTTCAGACCCTGACGCCCGGGATACAAATGGATTTTCCACTGCACAACGTCTGCTTCTCTTTTGATAACATAAAGACAACCTGTGCACCCCCCAGTTATCTCTGTGTTTGATACGGATCCATTCTGCTTTCACACTCCGTCCCTGAGCTCGGAAGTCTTCTCCTGCTGTTTACGTCAGTGCCTTAGATCTCAACACTGGTGATGCTTTTCTACAGTCACACATTGTCGTGTATATAGAACCTGTCTGATACCATGTCAAAAACTGATTTATGTATGACTGTCCACAGTGTACACCTCGTCATGGCCTTTCTTGCATTAATTACAAAGCTACATCACAAGGCTGCGTGGTGTTAAACACTCCATGAATAAATTCTGACCTTGGAAGGACTGTTTTGGGTCTTAATCACCTTATTAATGGAACAGACTGCAGAGCACGTTGACAGCAGCCTTTCCCCCCCCCTGTGATTATAAAACGATGATATCTCACATTCCCTCTGATGTTTGTAATTACTTTTCTACATCAGTTTGTCCCTGAATGTCACTGAAGCTGTGGGAACGTGTGACTAACGTCTAACACATCTTCTTTGGGATTCCAAGGAGGTTAAAAAAAGCAATTTGGATCTGACACAGATGTTTATAATAAACACATAATTATATTTTGTTATTTTAGTTTAATCATCACATCTTTTATCTTGCGGTGATAACGACTTGTCAGAGGAATCGTTTCTTCTCATTGAATTATATAACAAAGCCAAACTCAAACGTCCAAATGGAAAAAACAATTCAGACGCTGGTTTCTGAGATTAATCTGTAATTGCCGAGACAACAATCATTTTCATGCAAGAGCAATAATTGAGCGGTTTCAGCTCGTGAGCAGAAACTGTCACAACCTCCACTCGGCATCACAGGAACCACTCTGCACTGGAACAATTGGGTTCTGCTCCAGCTCATCGTGGAACAACAGCTGACTGCCCCAGAGCCAAATTAGACTTTTTATCATTTCAGCAACATTAAAGCACTTTGACAAAAACAAGTGCTCCTTTCAGTTAATCACGAAAAACAATCACCAGCAAATAAAGGCCAATAAGAATAACAGTAAAAAAAGGGTGGGATCAAACAGGGAGATAAACTCAGGGTTTGGTTTCAGATGTTATTTCAGAATTCCAGGCGGCAGCTGCAGCCGCGTTGCACAGAAACACAGTTGCTGTATATTTCAACACCTCTAATGGAAACAGGCTGTCAATCATCATTGTGCACTGTGACAGGTGACGAGTCTGGTCTCTGACACTGAAGCTCAACGTTAACCTGGATCCAGCTCGATCCACGAGAGGAAATGTGACCATAAAACATTTGATTCCGAACAAAAATATTTAGGAAAATGTAAAAAAGTAAAATGTACAAGACTTTGAAAGCAATTATTCTAAGAATGAAGGAACTACACATCCCATAAACCACTGGGAAAGATCCATTTCCTACGACTTAAAGCTACGTCCTCTTGAATTTAACCTTGATGTTTCTATAGTGTTGTAATATAGTGTAGTATAGTAACTTTGTGTAGTAATGTGTAGTAAAGTGTAGTGATGCTAAACGATCCAATTGCAGCCGACATGATTTCCGTGGTTGGGTTAAACCTTTCCATACAAGCTCCACCAATCAGAGACATGGCTACTACACTGGAGGATTGTGGGTAGTGTAGTACTTCTCCTTGACATCGTGAATAAAACACGTTTGTCTTAACACACAGCAGATATCATTCAGACTTCTACAGGAGAATAGAACATGATCTCACAGTCTCTACAGTAGCTCTGACCCTGCCTCTGACTGGCTGGTGAATAAACCAAACGCTCTGGACTCTGCATATTTGTATTTTTGTATAAATACAGTTTGAAAGAGAGGATGTGGAATAGAGTGCTGTTACCTCGGGGGGGCCCAGTCGTGTTTGGTGCAGTCTAACAAGGTTCCCACGTAGGTCCTCTTCCTCCACGTCACGTTCACCACCAGGACACCTGTCAGTCACACAGGACACAGAGAGGTTCAGCTTCTTCTCAACAGGTCGTCTCTATCGGCCTCTGGAGCTGCAGGAGTCCTCGTGTCTTTGTCATGAGGATAAGAAATGAGTTGAGCAGCCTGAAGAGAGGAAGCAGTTTGTGTTTCTGTGTGAAGGAAAACACACGTTTCTATTCCTGTCAGGTTCCTGGGCTGGAAGGATAATTAAAACTCAGATATTCAAACTCTAATCGGGGGAAAGAAGAAGATTCAGACATGTGGAACAAACGTCTCCTCCTCCTCCTCCTCCTCCTCCTCCTCCTCCTCCTCCTCCTCCTCCTCCTCTCTCTCCTTCACCTTCTCTCTCACTCGCTCAGACTGACATTTGAAAACCATTAACCTCCATTTTGTGAAGCACCGGAGGCAACGTCAGGCAAACCTGATTGTGGAAACATCACGGCTTAGAAACAAACACACAACTTCCTGTTTGTCAATTAAAGCCGTGATGTGGTCACTGTCACAACACGAGCAGAGGAAACACACATGAAGGCCGTCGATCTCTCTAAACATGATTTATTCATTTTATGTTCATGTTGCAAAGCTGAAACGCTGTCGGAGGCAGCATGGGGGGGGGGGGGGGCAGAGTTTGGAGGGAAGCTTCCAAAGCCGTGAAATGAATAAATGATGATCTCAAAATGAAAAGACTGCGCTGCGGAATGAAGATAGAAGAGAAACGACATGAACACGGACAAGTGCGGGTCTCATTTTAACAAGAGAGAGATTTGAGTTTCTCATCACGAGGCCCAGGCTTTTGATTAATCAGCAAAATTCTCTTAAAATAAATAAGCTTTGAAGTTTTGCAAAAATATATTTTCCACGATTTATCACAGAGTCACTTTTACATTCTGCATCAGAGCCAGAGACTGATGAAGTAAAAAACTAATATTACAGGCAAAGACTTTCTAATAAGAAACATTTTTTAATTTTATTTATTTAAAAAAAATGACTTATGTTGTTGTGACAAAGATATAAATTGAGGCAGAGTCTTATTTAAAAAAATAAAATTCTCCATAAACGTTGCTTCATTTTGTGCAAATTCACACTTGGTCATCTTCATTAAAATTCAAATACTTCTATAAAGACGAATAAAAGTATTTATGAGTCAGACGAGGATCCGTTCACGGAGCTGAGAGAAGTGAACTGATCCTCAGGAAGATTTTAATACTGACTTTAATTCAACGTTTCAGAAGTTTCAACATCAGGACATCGATCACAGCTGCACACAAACATTCATAACATTCAGAAAAACAGATACAGTAAAAATATGTTGACTTCTTTATCGTTAACTGTTTTAATTTGTCCTGATCACTGGAGACACAACCTGGAAGCCAGCTCGTGGGCTAACTGGTCTGTTATGTGTGTGTTTCATCTCTGGACAGTGGGAGACATGTCCTCCATCTTTATTTACAGTCTGTGACACAGACAGAGACAGAGACAGAGACAGACACAGAGACAGACACAGACACAGACACAGAGACAGAGACAGAGACAGACAGACAGACAATCAGCTGATCTGATTAGAGCTCATCAGACTCTGGTCTCCTGCAGGGCGACGAGTGGGGGGAGTGGTTTCTTCTTCTTCTCTCCTCTGCTTATCCAATTAGCATTCTGCTTAATTAACATGCAACCTCCGTGTCCCCATTGAATCCTGCCACCGGCGCTGGTTGACTGAGGGGGGGGGGGGGGGGGGGGGGGGGGGGTTGTTATGGCTGCGGCTCCTCCTGAGCGTTCGTCCCCGAACAGCAGGGACGACCCGTTAGGACGGAAACAGCAGAAAATACAAGCTCCTCACGTCTCGCTCTCTTTGTCTCTCTGACGCTGTTCCTCTGATGTGTCGCTCCGTCTGAAACCATCCTCCCTCACCCCCCCCCCCCCTCTCTCCCTCCATCTTTATATTCCCATCCATCTCTTCATTCCTCTGACGATTTTAAGAATACAGACAAAACCTCTCCTTCTGTCCGTGTCTCTGTCCGTCCTGCTGGGACACGGATAGACTGAGGTTCTTCTCTTCTGTCCATGTCTCCGTTTCTCTCCTGAATCTTCAGACTCTTCCTGAAACACTTATATTTGTGTTTGTCTTTATATGTGTTTGTACATCTGCAGATTTACATCTCCTGTCATCTACGTATGCTGTTGTTCGTCTGGATGCTGCAGATCCAGTTTGTGTATTCACACAAACTGGAGACACAACAACACTTTGATGCTTCCTGCATCCATTACCTCCACATTAGAGACTGTTATTAATTACAAACTCAGTGACCTTTTAAAATCTGCCTGAAGGTGGCTTGATGTTTACCTGCGTCCATGCAGCCAGTAGTTTCATGTTTTTAAGGTATAAGAGTATTTACAGTGTTGTTTATCGGACGTTTCACTACTTTCATTTTCTAACATCTCTGCTGTGATTTGTGGTTTGAGTCTGTGGATCTGAAGGTTTTTACAAAACAGACTCTAAATCACGAAGGAACATATTCACATGTGAAATAAACCCGGAGTGTTTTCACATGACTGTCACCGATCGTCTCTCTGACTCCGCCTCTCTCACGCTCACTGTGTTACTGTGTGATTCCTCCCTCATCTCTCTCTTGTTTAGAAGCTCCTGGCTCGTGATAATGTTTCCTCGTGTCTTGTTTGTGTTTTCTTCTCGTTTTTCACTTGTGTCCAGAGTGAAGAGCTGCGTTAATTAGAACCGGGCCTGGATACAAACGCCTCTCCACCGAACCCGGCTCCACTTCAGAGGCCCGGCGGCTGGCAGCGTGAGATGGGATTTGTTCATTAGCAGCCTGCAGTCAGGTATTATACCTCCGCTGAGAGGCTGCCAAGCCGAGCGCCGTCCTCGTTAACAGCCCATCAAAGTGCGGCGGCGTTGAATCATCCGGCCGTCTGATCCGCTGCCTCGTCCTCCCACAGAATCGCTTTTTAAAGCGTTGGACCGGTTTCTGGCTCCACTTCTCTTCGTGTTTTGGATCCAATCGTGTTCCAATATAAACTGGATTTTTGTTATCTCTATTTGGGAGGTAAAACGTGTCTGAAACCCTCTGGAAAGACAAAGATAAGCAGCTGATATTTGTTCTTGTAGCTTTGGTTTTACAAACATCACCCAGTTCAGGCAAACAGGGCGAGTCTGTGGTCTCCAGGTTAAACAAATAAGAGATGATGCTAAACACAAACTGGGATGGAAGACAGAAGGATCAGATCCCAGGACGCTAATCGAAGATTCTTTTTTTCTAGTGATAAATCGGAATAATCTGAAGACGCCTTCACTTCCCAACATGGACTCCAGGTCCGTGCTGCCCGGAGGTGACACTGAAAGTTCCCACATGAGACTCAACTTCTTAAACATTAAGATTCAGGTCAATAAAGATCAATTAGAGAATAAATGAAATGTAAACGCCTCCTCAGAGTTTTCAGATCTGACTCGGACAGAGAGTCCTCCCACATCTCGGAGCCAGGACAGAAAACACAGAGAGTCTTGAACTTTGATCAAAACATAACCAAAGGTTTTCGTTTCCATAACAAACATCAGACCATCACCAGCCTCAGCTCTGGAGAGGTCAAAGGTCGTGGAGAGACACAGACAAACCAAACACACTCCATATTTAGGTCACATGATAAGAACTGAACCAGCTCCAGGATGAAAACAGAGTTATGTTTTGGTTATTTAGTTTTTCTGCTGAGCTGAGCAGCATTTTAAAACCTGAGAAACGATTCCTGAGGAGACTCCGGCTCTCTGGGCTCCGGATCCAGCTTCTAAATGAAGAGTGTGAGTTTCCATCCTCGCCTGTTGAAGTCAAACAGCCCTATCTTTAGCTTTAATGAGGACGAGCTAAACAAACATTCACTGCAGACTGCAAATGAGTCTTCACACATTTACTGCAGGAGATTTAGGTGAAAAGGATAAAGTGAAGCTTTCACACAGACCCACTTCAATAAAAAAGGTTTTATAGCAGTCGATTTAATCTGTTTCCAGTTAGACACGAATCCGGCCGGACAACAATATTGAACAATGGTATAAAACTCAGAGGAGACGTCTGATCTGTGTGTTTTCTAAAGTGTCGTCGAGTTCAGGGATCAGAAAAGCTGCTGATCTGTTTCTGCCTCATCTGCCTCAGTGAAGCCTGAAAGATTCAGCTTTCCATTCTGAGCTTCACACTAAACATCGAGGAAACGTAACGTGGGAAACAAAGGAAGATAGAACACTTGACCCCCCCTCATCAACACTCAACACTTGGTTATTATATATCTTTTTTATGATTTAGATGTTTCAGGGTGCAGGACGTTCTCACAAGCGAGTAATCACAGACTACATACTATAAAAACATCTTAAAGACTTAGAACACATTTTTTAGGAGAAGCTTTCATGGTGAACTTCACAGGAACGCTTCCTACCTTCGTCGGTCTCGTGCCACACGATGCCCTCCAGGTTCACGCTGGTCCCGGGCTGACACGGGCCCAGACCGGCCGGGTCGTCCTCCAGGGGCCCAGAGACGCCTCCATCCTGGGTGTTGGTGCCGATGGACCTGGTCCTCACTGCCATCTGCATAGGGTTGGAGGTGGGCAGGGCCGGAGGGGAGAAGGAAGGAGCCGAGGGCAGAGAGGAGCCGGGGTGGCCCAGGGCGGGGGGGGCCGGCACAGTGAACATGGGGTCGACCTGGAGAGAAGAGGATTCGTTAGAGATCACAACGTTTCTCTAAATTTGTATTAAGACATTAAATAATAACTTTACAAATGATTAATATTTTGCTCTTATGTTCACTGCTCAAAATATTTTGTTCTGTTTGAGAAACGCAGAATCCTGCAGCTTCTATTAAAGAGTTCATGTAAATAATCACCATCACAGCAGCAACATTAAACTCTGTGCAGGAGACAAACTATTTTTGGTGCAGGGAAGTTTTTCCGAAGCTGCAGGAAACACCAACATTTGATTCGAGTGCTGTTACGACTCAGTGAAGATCACGGGCTCGACAGATAACTCGACACGAGCGATGAGAGATTCTCCTGCTCGGCCACATCAAGCCTGTAAAGACTCAAGTTCCTCTCAGCTGTTCTTTAAAGTCCCTCTTCCCAGCCTTTAGCTGCAGAGGTCACAGCCAAGGTCACAGGTGCAGCTCCGACACGGCGACTGGACACCAGCAGATATTCAGTGTTAAAGGGATTAGAAACCAGAACCTAGAATAACCACATTGAGCGACCACGTCACTCCAGGCCCATTTAATATATGTAGGGAAGGAGGCCACGGTGAGTTTTGACAACCATCACAACCAGTTTGAGATGTGAAGAGATTCCAAAGTGAAACTAGTTTCAATTTCAGGGAACACATCCTTCATCCTAAGAGGCTGCAGCTCAGCCACCCACCTGGCTAGCTCGCTAGCTCTGTCACTCAATGACTCCTGGAATAATAACTTGGCCCAAGGAGGATTTATTGGATCCTTTGTCGCTCAGGAACAGAAGGATGAATCTGTCGTGAAGTTGGAAAACTTAGTCAAGATGCTGTGACTCAATCGGTCTTCAAACCTCTGGATTAGAACACAGCTAACAAGCTTCAGCCGTCTTTAACATAAAGGCAATAAAACCTGTTTCATGATTTTGGTTTCAAACCCAGCGGTGGCAGCACGATCAACTCGACCCGTCAGTGAGTCAGTGACGCCACAAAACAAAGCCAATGCTACCAAAATACATTCAAACCGATAGCGTGTCATGTCAAATTAGATTTTAATGACAAGTTCAAGTCCTTTTTATTTGCGTTGACTTTTCCCTGTGAAGTTCAACTCAGGTTTGAAGCTTCCTGTTTGAAAACGGTTCCTCTTCCCTCCTCTGGTCCCTGAGCTGCTCAGGATTCAGTCTCAGTCCCAGAGTCTCTACTCCAGGTATTAAAGCAGGTTTGTTTATATAAAAAAATGCAAATGTATCCTAACGAAACAGCAATAAAACAAAAAAGCGATGATGGTGTGCGCTTCCTGTCGCCATCCGTTAGCTCCCACACAGCTGCTGACGAGGACCACCCAGGATGACTTCTAACAAATCACAGAGCAAATGAACTGGAAGAGAATAATCGGGATCCCCTGTGATTTCTCTTCCGCTGATAACGTCTTTTTCTCCTCCTTCAGACGCTCGGAATAAAAACGCTCGGCTGCAGCCAGAGTCAGTCGGGACAGAGTCACACGGAAAATAACAATAAAGCACGAGGCCGCTCCCCCCCCCCCCCGAGCTGAACGCCTCAAACAAATCAGCCGTACTCCACAGTTTCTTAATTAAAAAGTCAGACAGCAGCAGAACTCCTATAAAAAAAACAGCTGCGACTTCATGGTTACACAAGACTGATTAGCATGCGATGGTGCAGAGCGGTGGAACCCAATGTGACCTTGACGCTGAGCAGCCAGAGCAGCCAGAGCAGCCAGAGCAGAGGGTTTTTCCTTCTATCGGACGATCTGCTGGGATTTCATACATCTGAGCGAACACTTCAGATTTGGGGTTAATCTGATGTTAGTGTCTCACTTCTGAATAAAAAGTGACGAGAGTGGAAAGCCGTCACTCATCCTCATTAACTAAAGGATAATTAATGATAATCTAAATAAGACGAAGACCTCATATCTACTTCAAACTGGCAGGTGTGTTCAATATAGAGCGTGGAGACAGATCTGATTGGACTGGATGTCATCTGAACATTCTTCGTTCCAGACAGAGTAGCTGCGGCTGCGGGGGGGTAGAACGGTCGCTGTCGGGGGTTCGATCCCAGTCTTCCCCACCTGATACTGAACCCAGTGAACTGTAAAGAGCTGTGAGTGTCATCAGGACCAGAACAGATCTTTATAGATACAGAACATTTAAGGAGCTCTTCACTGCTCCTAGTACTATTCAAGTATTACAGTAGTTTTTGTGTAATCCTGCTAAGAGACGTACATGAACAAAACGTACCTTAGCGATGTATAATAATAACCACGTGAAAAAATTACTCTTTTTCATTTTCAAGCTTTTGTGTTTCCACCTTTATCATGTCGTTTACGTCTGTTCTCTTCTTTCTGTCGGTTGTTGCTGGTTTATTTTCTGGCGATCAATGAATTGACGATAAGTCTGATTTCGTCCTCATGTCTACAAATGATCGTACACTGTGACCTGTTTGAATAAACAGCCTCTGCTGGGGCACCACTCACCACAAGCTCTAAAGGGAACTAACGAGATAAAACCAAGCAGCTCACCAAGATCTAATTAACATGTTTACATCCAATTACAGGAAATCAATTCTTCTTCACTGCTCCAAAGCAGCAGCTACACTGTGCTGCCTACAGGCTCTAGCGTTAGCCAGAGCGAGCTAACATGTGAGCAATTTAAAATGGCGACATGAACGGCAGGTATCAGAATCGTTATCTGGAAGGAACATAACAACATTTTGATTCACAATGAAATAATTATTTTATCTAAACAAAAGTTTTACTTTTCCAGAATCGATTAACGAGAGTTTTCCGACTTTATGATGAAACTTACCGACCCTGAAAAAACTACATCTTCCATCTTTTCAGTGAAGTCCAACAAACTACAACTCTGAGCTGATGAAGGAGACGGGTGGATGATAAACCTGCTGCTCCTCTGTACTGTGGACTTTGACCATGATGATGCAGTGTCACATGAGGCTGTACCGTGGTCATATAACAGTCCACACTGAACAAATCTGCTGAAGGAAAGTCTAATTATCAAGCTTAAAATAAAGTCTGTTTATTTTTCAGTTTGACCGGGAATCGACCTCTTCCACTGCGTGATCATCTCTCACAGCAGAAGAGGAAGAAGTCGTGTGTCGTTCAGTCCAAATAACCACGAGTCCAGATGTAAGGTTCAAGTTTCAGCTCCACAGCAGTCGACGGTACCGGAGCAGCTTCAGGAGCCAGATGACTTCATCTGCTGAATGTGCTCAGTTGTATTAACGCTGCTAGTTTCCCTCTGCCTCCTCCCGGCAGCTCGGGCTGATTGAAACTCTGCATCACCGCTCTCGCCTCGGGCGTCTGCGATCATTGATTTCCGTTGTTGTATTCTTTTTTTCCTAAGTCTCCAATATTTTGCAAAGCCTTCAGTACCTCTGGCAGGACAACAAAGACCAACATGTTCGAGACAAGAAGAGACAGAGGAAGAAACTGGAGTTTTTCTGCTTTAACGGAGTCGAAGAGGAGGAGGGAAAACACAAAGACACAACATCCAGTAAAATATGCATGGACCCCGGGGCCGAGCACAAACACACAACCTGTCTCACTCGCTCCCCGTCACATCAGCCATGTTCCTCCTCCTCACAGAATCAACGACAGGTTGTCAGACACAAAAAACACAATACAGAAAACTCCACGTACTCGTACAAGAGGTAGAACGCAACACATCGGATACACAACAGTGTGTTTCACAAGATAATCTCCAGATAATGATTTCATTATCTCCAGATTCTCCAACATCTTGGGACAAGAAGGTCGACTTGAAAGTTGTGTTGAACGAAAAGCAGAAGCTTGTTTTCCTGCTCTAACAAAACCTGGTTTCTATTTCTCAATCAGTAACAACCTTTAGCTTTTTAATACAACATGAAACCATGTGATGGGATTTGGTTTTCGATGTGGAGACTCTATGCAGACGATGACATGGTTTTACTCATGATCCCCTCACACACCTGCAACTACACAAAACTCATATCAGAGGTCACACACACACACACACACACACACAAATTCGTTAGCTGCACAGATTTCTGTAGCACGTAAAACATATATTGCATATATCG
The DNA here is from genome assembly GCF_949316205.1 of Platichthys flesus. Taxonomy (NCBI): domain Eukaryota; kingdom Metazoa; phylum Chordata; class Actinopteri; order Pleuronectiformes; family Pleuronectidae; genus Platichthys; species Platichthys flesus. The sequence goes on from NC_084947.1 coordinate 1,067,985, forward strand.
CATTGCAGAGCCCTGATCTGTGTAAAGTGTCCTTTTCTTTTTTTTAAAACAATGTATTATTCAATAAAAATATAATTAAGTATAACTAGAATATATCGTCTTGATAAAAGCTTTGTGTTAAATCCGTTCCACCACTTGAATCCACTTCTCATCTGCAGTTCGACCTCAGGTACATTCCACTTGAAGCTTTTCTGCCGCAGCTTCGTGAGGTGTCGCTCCTCGCTCTCCTCCTCGCTCTCCTCCTCGCTCTCCTCCTCGCTCTCCTCCTCGCTCGCCTCCTTGCTCGCCTCCTCGTCTGCCTCCTCGTCTCCTCCTCGCTCTCCTCCTCGCTCTCCTCCTCGCTCTCCTCCTCGCTCTCCTCCTCGCTCTCCTCCTCGCTCGCCTCCTCGCTCGCCTCCTCGCTCTCCTCCTCACTCGCCTCCTCGCTCTCCTCCTCGCTCGCCTCCTCGTTCGCCTCCTCGTCTCCTCCTCGCTCTCCTCCTCGCTCTCCTCCTCGCTCTCCTCCTCGCTCGCATACAGAGATTTACCCAAATTAATCAGAGAGCGAGGGAGGGAGGCGTCGGGGGAGCAGCGGAGCTCTCCATTTATTCTGCTCCAAGAATCTATAATTAAACAAAGACTCTTTTCTTTGCTTCTTTTTCATTTTCAATCACTTTTCTACTGAAGGAAAATGTTTCTGTGTTTAAAGATGTCAATAAAGAATTTTAATCATCTCAGGTCTCCTCCATCCTGACAGTGTGTTTGACTGGAGTCGCTCCTCTTATCTCTCTTCCTCCTCGTCGTTTCATTCCTCTCTCCTCCTCCTTTCCTCCATTCTTCATCTTTCTTTTCCAAGCTTTCCTTTCATTCTTTCCCTTCACCTTTTACCTATTCTTCCTCTTTCAATCCCTTGCTTCATCCTCCTTTTCATTCTACTTAATGTCTAATTTTTCCTCTTCCCTCCTCTCACTCCTTTCCTTTTTTCACATGCTCTTTCCTTATTTTTCTCTCCTCTTCATCCTCATCTCATCTTAGTCTCTCTCCATTTTCTTGTTATTATCTTCACATCTTATCTTCACATCTTATTCCTCTCTCTAATCTTTTGGTCTCTCTCCTCCTCCTCCCTTTTTTGTCCTTCTCCGTGTGCTCCTCTGTTCTCCATCGTCTTTCATCTCTCTCCTCCCTTTTCTTTTCCTCCCCTTTTATTTAGTCCCTAAGCAACAAAGACAGTTTTTTTGTTCCCAGTCAGAAATCATCTCAGTATTTATTGTCTGTGTGAGTACGTGCAGTGTATTTGGTGTTTTTTGCAAATGGCAGCCGTCTTTTCCCCATTTTCTCTCTCCAGTGTCTCTGCACAGCCTTTTCACTCCCTATCCACACACACACACACACACACACACACTCACACACCCTCTGAACGACAGACTTTAATTTCGTTTTAACCATCAGAGTAGAAACATTACTCAGCGCTGTAATAACTCTGCTGCTGCAAAACATCTGAAACTAACAACGACCCATCGCCGCTGCACAAACACTAACAATAATTACTTTCACACAAATCTACATATATTTAATCTCCCACAGTTTCATTGTGTTTGCAAGCAGCGTTTTCGTGATGATTTAATTATAAAGCATCAGACACAGTTTGGCAGCTGATCCGACGCCAGAGAAGGTTTCAGGCCTTTTTACCGAGTCTCAGTTCAGGAGCTAAACCTTGAGAGGCTGATGTTCTCCCATCGTAGAGAAACGAAGGATCCTTCGCAGCCCAAACTATCCCAGGATGCATTGCACTTCAGTGACAGACGGCTGTTCAGGTAGTGGGAGGTCGAGGTAACGGCCCCAGTAGAGTAGGAGGCGTCTGACTCTAGAGGATAACACATCCCCTCAACTGAACAGCTAACACAACATGTTCAGCTGTGTTCCCCTGTGATAAGGGTGGGACGGGCTGGTGATGCTGAGACCTTCTCTAGACCACAGTGTCTTATTGTCGGCTGGAGGTAACGGTCTACGCGGCTCAGGGAGGAGGCGGTCTCTGTTGGCCACGTAGACCCTGTCCACCAAGGACACAGCCGCAGAACAGAGACAAAAACATAACAATAAACTGTCCAACACCAGAGACGAGCAGGAAGACGTCTGTGAACGTCCGTAATGTTTGTGCTACACCAAGCTGGACACGTGAGAAACCAACAAGTCAGAGTATCAGGTGAATTCATTTTAAACCACGCCCCCCCCCCCGCCATTTCATTTCTTAATCAAGATCAGAACAGAGGAACAACAGAGGCTGGACACACCTTCTCCACCGTGACTCCATTCATAATATATGATGATGTATTTGTCAGTGATGAAGTTTGTCAAGTGTCAGAAATGTGTTGCTCCCAATGAAGTCAATTATTTATCAGGTGGTAAATTGCGACTGAGACACAGAATTAGATGACGTGCTTCAGGAAGCAGAAAATACGTTTTTCAAGAGAACCAGCTCAAACAAAACAAGTGTTGTGTTCTGGTTCCTGCTCTGTAGAATATCTCTATACAGCTCAGACGCTAACAAATCTCTTTTCAAACCTTTTTTTAGTCTTTCCTCATCTTCATGTTCTGGTCGTTAGCAGTAAGATAACGTGTTCAGCTTCTGACAGGATTTCATCCGATGTGTGTTTGGTGCACAGATCTACGGAGACCTCCCTCATCGCGGTTCGTTTAATACGTGAGAGTCTCGCCTTCAATATCAATATTTTCAGCTTATTAAACTCAAAGTTATAAGTTTGTGCAAAGTCAGAATGTTGGAGTTGTTGTTTCACAGCATCCGACCGATCGATACCGACAAACATTTCATCTTCTCCTCAACACAAAGTATGTTTCTGTAGATGCATCTGTTCGGATTAAATAAAATAACGGTTCACTGCTCCGACACAGTTTCACAGAATCCTTTAAATCTCAAACCACAGATTCCTTCCTCTCTAGACCCAGATACTGGAGCTGGAATCTTTCAGTTCTGAAGAACATTAACGACACGTGAAATGTTCCAAGACGGAAACATCACCTCAAAACATGTCTGCCCTCGACCTCGCTCCTCCTGGTTTTCCACCGCGCTCACGGATTCCGATGGAAGAAACGTTAATCTGCTTTGGATTCAAACCGATGAGACGCTCGACTGAATAAACGTCTGTGGATAAACGAGCAGCTGCAGTGAGGCTCAGACAGAGAGGATCATGGGAGATTCTTAGAAGGTGTTTCAGGTGAGGACAGACGGAGGACGGGGATGTTATGAGTTTCATGAGCAGTGGAGGTTCTGGTGAATAAAGGGGAGAGTGTGGGCGGACCGTGGTTCCACCGCTCACACTCTGAAGCCTAATGGACTCTGAGTCCGTCCTCCACATGGGCTGTCCCTGCTCTGAAGACACGTCTGTGCCTCCAGGAAGGAAACGTTTACTTCTCATGTCCACTTCTCTGTAATGTCTTCAATTTGAGCTTATGTCCAATTATCACTTCAAATGAAAAATACATTTTCTGTTTCGAGAATCTGGTCGATAAATCAAAACATTAAGCAAATATTGACATTTTAGAGGATATTAATCATATTTTTCACTAATAAATGTGAGTGAACTGGTTAAACAGGCGACAGACTCCCTCTGATTAGACGAGATTTGGTTTGATTCGACTTTATTGAATTGAAAGACAAGAACAAGAAGTGCAGGGTCAGGGTTTCGACTGAAGAAGAATTCATGGTTTCATGTTTCCATCGTTTCCGATCCGTCTGCTGCAGAGTCATGTGACCTGGGAGCGAATGAGGTTTGAATCCCTTCTCATCACAGACAGAAGCCAGATGTCAGTGTGTTTCTGACCAGTGGAAAAGGAGCTTTTATATGAGCTTGACCACAGAGCAGCCGTCTGAAAGTCACCAGGCTCTGGGGTCAGGTTCGAGCTCTGGGAGTTTCTTTCTCTGTCAGATTACAATGAGCCGACTTCAGGGGACTTTGGTCTCCTGAATTAGCTGCCGAGTCAGCGCTCCTCGCTTTTACACTGCTCTCCAGAATCACTCCACTATGTGTCTGGAACGGCCTATTAGCTTCCAACGGACAACAGCTAACGTTAGCATCATGCTCCTCTCAGACTGATTCATTCAAGCCTGGAGGAAAATGAACCAGATGTAAATAAACTGTTGATGTAAAATTAGCAGTTACACACAATCTCAGAAATGTCAAGTTTTGGTAAGTAGCATTATTATTGTCATTATTATGTTTCTGTGTAATGTTCATACAGTTTACATCAAAACAATAGTTTGCTTCATGCAAATTAGCATTGGATGGTGCGTTTAGCATTTAGCCTTTAGCCTTTAGCCTTTAGCATTTAGTGTTTAGCGTTTAGCGTTTAGCATTTAGCCTTTAGCCTTTAGCCTTTAGCCTTTAGCCTTTAGCATTTAGTGTTTAGCGTTTAGCGTTTAGCCTTTAGCCTTTAGCATTAGACAACGAGCATGATTCCAGTGAATTTTACTTTCAGGCGTAAATAATAATTGTTTCGAAATTTCAGAATTAAAACGTATCGTGACCAAACTAACACTAACCTTGAAACATGATGCGTCCTGATATGAACTGTTATTACTATTCATGGTCTTTTGAGGTTGTAATCAGTTAGGATGATAAGATAAGATAAGATAAGATAAGATAGATTTCTGTGTTGCAGCAGTAAAGATGACGTCGGTAGAAGAAATAAATAAGTAACATGCATTATAAACACAAGGAAATTTAAAAACACAATTACACTTGAAATAATATAAATATATAATGTGCTGTGAAATAATAATTTGTCATATTTCTTGTGATGACACTATTTTCCATCGCAGCATTTTGACTTTATTATGTTTCTAAAATCTGAGCTCTGAGGTCTGTGATGTCAGAGGAAAATGGCCTCAGTGTAAATATGAGGAATGGATTCAGCTGATTAATGCCGACAAGGCTAATATGATTGTGTTTATTTTATAGTCCCATTTGGCTCCAACACAACAGTTTCATTGTGATTTAGCAGCTTGAATCTCCTGCAGAGGGAGGCGACCCGTGATCAGGCTCGTGAATCAGCTCCTGTGACGGACAGCTGGCAGAAACCTCTGCCCGTCATCTGAGAAGAAGAATCAGAGACCGACAGGATTAAAGATGTTCGGGACGGAAGCTGCTCGGCTGAATACAAAGTCAACGACCAGACGTGAGCGGGGAGAGATCCACTCGTCCTCGTGAAGACAACACGTGATTCAACTTGAGGGAAAATGAAGGTTCAACGAGGGACTTTGAGAATCGACTCATCAAACACCAGGAGACAGAAGGAAAATAAGAGAAACCAGTGAAACCAGTGAGACGCTGGACAACAAACATCTTCACTGACGCTGACAGTTCATTTATTCAAATTCAAAGACTAAAGAACAGGATCGGTTTTGACGCGTGTGTGAAACAAGAATCACAGTAAAACAATGAACCCTCAGTTTTACAGCTGCACGTCGACATCACAGTTTCCTCCAGGATGATGAAAACATGAAGCGTGGAGATGAAGTGAGGTCGGACAGAAAGAAACGTCAAGGTCACAAGCTTGTGTCTCAGAAAACGTCTGTAGATCTTTAGCAAATTCCCTGAAGGGTTCGGGGGAGAGGGGGGGGGGGTTCGTTTGTCTTCTGCCTGTCTGATTCTGTGTTCTGAACCAATAACCTCCTGTCAATCACAGCTCATTGGAGCCGACAGAGGGAAACCAAACCTTCCACCGGAGAGTGAAACTGGGTCCGAGCTTCAGTTTGATGCTTCGATTGTTCAGAGACCAACTGAGAAAGAGTCAAGTCACAAAATGAGGGAATATCTAAATATGTAAAACCACTTTTTGATTTACAACAAATCTCATTCAGCACCGAAACATCTGAAGAATGCTCTCTATACAATTTTGACCCTGAAGCAGTGTTTTCAATTAAAGGTTCAATCTGAAAACATCCAGACTGAGTTTTACCTGAAGTCAAGTTGTGATCTCACATCTTCAAACCTGGAGAAATCTGTAGATTAAATCAGGGTGCGTTTGATTTGGTCGCCTGTTGGTGGCGTCTTTGTGCACGTGTCAGAGTTTTTCAGAGAAACTGAACAGCGTCAGATTTTTGACGTGAAGCTTCTTTATTCAGTGTTTCTTCTGGATTGAATCAGTGGATCCAGAATAAACCCGAACTGGAGCAGCACCTTTGGAAATCAATCAAATCAAGTCCCTTTTTGACGGTTCCTTTAAAAACACCCTTTGCTTTCCCTCTGTTTTACTTTTGGAAGCTCTCGGACCTCTGAGGTTCCTGCAGTGGCCTCGTGGTAATGAATGAGAAAACTCAAATATCAAATCAAAGGTCAGACACTGATTCCCCTGGAGGCTGATGATGAACGTGACTCACTGCACATGTTTCAGACGAGTGGCATCGAGCTGACGGACTGAGGCTCGCTCCGGCCAATAGGCTCTGAGAACCAACAACATGAAAGTGCAGCTGATCGTCGGAATCAGGTCTGATGACCACAGCTTCAAATCATCACCTGAGATCATCAGAAGGAAAACGACACCCGATTAACAGAAGAATCATGAATAACTTTTTCATTTCCTCTTAAAATCGATTTCCATGTTTAGATACAAGATATAGAATAAATCTCTGCTCAGGTGAGTTCGGTGGATGAAGAGCAGCAGAATGAATTCACACCATCTCTGCCTTTGTCTCAATATTAATGTATTTTGAACAGTGAGACGTTATTTACACGTTTTCCTGAAGTTTGAGCTTCATCAACACAGAGTCATTCACTGAGTGGAAGCTGCTCAGCTGCTCCTGAGACTGAAAAACACGTTTTGTTTCACAGCTTTAATGTAAAGTTATTAAAAGTGAATAACGTGAGCTCCTGACCTAACCACAGAAAAGTGATAAAGTCTTTCAGTTTGTTTTGGGTGGAACTGGGAGAAGCTTGTTTTCGTCCCGTCGGCTCTAAACTGTTGAGACAAAGAAGAGCATGCCCCCCCCCCCCCCCCCCCCCGGGCTGTTGTTCCCTGACAGGATGAGTTTACTGATGCAAAGTCAAATCCTGCTGATACACAACGTGGAGTCGAGAAGCTCCAGTAAATCAAACCGCTCCAACCCGACAGAGGGTAGGAAACCACACGATGGATGGAACTGATAATTAGAAGATACAGTAATGAGGTCATTCATCAGCGTGACACCTCATCACTCACAGGTTGGTCTGATTGATTGACAGGTTGCAGCACCACGCTCAGATTACAACCATGTGTTTAAATGGAGGAAAGGTATAAAGAGCTTTTATCCACAGAGACTTACACTAAGTCCTACACACATGTAAAGTGTCCTTGGGTCCCATATTAATACATTATTATTAAAGCCATTATTATTATTATTAATAAATGCATTCAACCACGAGGGAACAAACCCAGAACAGTTGCCATTTTGATATCATGATGACATCACTACCAGCATCACACCAGATACAGAACCCCTCACGACTACAATGAACCCAACTCTCCAACAAAGACAGAACCAGGTTCAGCTTGATCCAGACCCAGAACCCCTCTTCTGCTCTGAGGAACCGTTCACACCTGATGTTCAGCTTCAGACTGAACTGAAGAGTCTGAAGCTCTGAACACAACGAGGTGTGAACGAGTCCTTTATCCAACAAGTTCATTCAAACGGTGGAATCCTCAGACTAAGATGTTGAAATGAAGCGAGGCCACATCGGATGGTTGAGCGTCACTGAACCTTCTTCTCATGTCAGCGCTGGTGTGATCAGATCGGACACAGGCCTGGTGAGTCTCCTGCTCCTCGGCTGCAGACTGCCTGTTCACACCTGAAGGATCCTCCACCACAGATTCAACATCTGTCTGTAGAAGATGGAGCAGACAAACATGTCCTGGTCCTTTTCAAAGTTAGAGTAGTCTGTCTGTTGACTGAAATCATTTGTTTGTCTCCTTCACACTGTAGAGTTCTGGCGCTTGGTTCCTGCTCCTCTACTCGTATTAGAGGAAACACAGTGATCACACCTGGAGCCTCAGAGCCCACTCGCTCCCTGACAGATCAGCCTGTGCTATGTCAATCTTCTCAAACCAAATGAAGCAGTAACTGTTCCTCCTCTCACACTGTGAGTTAAAGCTCAGCACATCTGGACCTTCATCATGTTTGTTCAAGCTGAACATCAGAGCGCGACACAGAGACGTTCAGGTGCAGGAGGGTTTACGAGGACGTCTGAGGAAAGGACCCGGCCGTCACTCACACTCTGTTCATTCTAACAACTGACCAGTGAAAACACAACACACACAAATCTGACCTAACACAGATTCTTCACCTGAACAGCCTTCATAATAACTGACATCTGAACCTAACAGTTGTTTAAAAAAATCTATAAAATCAATGTTCACGCATCATTACTAAAATGAAAGATTATTTTCTTGTGAGGCCTTTATCACACTTTAGAATTCACAGTCCCCTGTGTTTCCCAGCATGCACCTCTCCTCCTCACCCCTCAGTCAGCTGTTTATATGCGACATCCCCCCCCCCCCCCCCCCCTCACACCTCCGGCCTGAATGAACCAATACTGTCCACATCGCCATGGAAACCGAGGCCTGCGCAAAACCTACTGAGAAAAAAAAAAATCAGGTAAACGAGACAAAACTGGAAAGAGCTGCGGGGGGGGTGGGGTGGGGGGGGGGCAGGTCTACAGGGAGCAGGATGTGGTGTCGGGCTGACGATCAGAACCGATGTGAGACGATCAGAACCGGAGATAGGACGATAGAACAGGAGCAGAGTGTTTGTGTTGCTTCGTGTCGGTGCAGGGGTCCAGACCGACACACAGTGATAACACACTGTCATTCACACACACAGTGATAACACACTCTGTCATTCACACACACAGTGATAACACACTCTGTCATTCACACACACTCCACTGCATCTTATTGTCATGCAGATGACAGTCTGAGCCTCTGCGGCGGCAGAGCGGCTTTTATTTCTGTCAACAAGCCCGACTCTGATTTTTAATGGAGGCTTGATTCCATCTGTAAATCTGTGGATATTTGTAGCCGGAGCTTTTCAGCTGTGACTCAGAAGACGCCCGGCTCATTCAGAATCTGAACGACCACTTGATGAGTGGAAACGTTCTACAATCATAGTCCACACAGGAAGATCTCATTCAGGAGCTCGAGTCGTTCTCCAGACCGACACGTGAGATATGAAACGTGCCCAGACGATTATTTCCTCATGGCGCTTTCTTTACTAATCACAGATTCATTTAGTAAACGTGTGAAGAGCCACATGACAGATTCTTATAAACCCGAGTGGTGACATTCTGTGCTCGTGTTTGGATCATGATTTTACATCGTGATCGATCTGGAAGACGGCCATGATGCTTTAACGAGATTTTGACATCTTTAACATTTCTACTTGTTTTCCTCTGATTCACCAATCAACAGAACGACGCTGGTTGTTTACTTCTGGGAGGTCACGTGACAGGAGGCTGACGAATCAGTGAGAGGTTGTGAGCGTCTATGTCATCGTTTCCAAACTAAAACACGGCCTCTTCTCTGAAGGAGTAGCCGAGTTGATGAAACACAAACAAACACGTAGACTTCACAAACCACCGCTCACACTCACACCAGCAGTCAGTTTAGAGTCTCCAGTTGAACCCGAGTCCAAAGTGCACGTATCTGAACAGGAAGGAGGAGAGATGCCAAGTCCAGCTCATGGGATCTCAACATGAACGAGCAGCAGCAGGGAAACAGAGCGGCCGACTCTTCTAGACGTAAAACGATGAATACATATCATGGTGGTAAGACAGCATCGATCACAGGTGAAGAAAAACGTGTTAATAAGTTATTCGATGGTATTAAAACAGTGTGAGGCTGACTTGCAGCTGGTCGACTGTGACGCTGCTGCTCCACAGACTCATGAACAAAATGGCAGCGTTCACACCAGAGACGTTTCAGCTTCTTCTCTGTTCAACAGGAGGAAACACGACGTCTGTCTTCATGTCACTGATCTCACACGCTGTTAGCATCCTGCTCTCAGGACCAGGTTCATTCAGGTTAATAGTGTCTGGACGGTGTCTGCAGGTAACCACAGTTTTTATATTATAATCATATTTCCACTATAATCCCAGTTGTTAGTGGATAAAAGAGTAAAAATCATCTGGAGCTCAGTGACAACCATGGCAGGAGTCAGAGCCCAGATCAGTGTTGACAGGGGATGAATCACAGCCTCCACCGAGTGACTGAGTGTGTGTGTGTGTGTGTGTGTGTGTGTGTGTGTGTGTGTGTGTGTGTGTGTGTGTTCACCAGCGAATGGGACTCCTTCAGATCAACAGATAAACAGAGCAGCTCCTCCTGTCAGCTGCAGGGAGGCAACTCGGCCTCTTCCTGCCTCCTCCAATCCCCCAAAAAACCTAACCTCCTTCTGGACATCCTCCATCTGCTCCTCTTGTCTCCTCCCTGCGTCTCTCACTCTCTCTCACTCTCTCTCAGGCTGTCACGTCCCGTTCCTCCCTCCCTGTCAAACACCTCTCTCCCCACCTCACCTCTCTAGCCCTCCATCTTCCTCCATCTTTCTTTCTCATCATCAGAAACTCTGCAGGATTTCACGAGTGGCCACAAACCTGCATGTTGTTCCCTCAAATGACCAGAAAATCCAGTCTGGAGATTAACCCTCAGACAACCTGCAGGCTCCTGAGACGCAGAGTGGTTCTGACATCACGTGTCTTTATCTCAAATCAAAAGAGGAAACAAAGCAAAATCTTCTTCCTTCACGCCTCGTCTCACACGGGAACACGTCCGTCTCGTTTACTGCAAAAACCAGGGCTGGATTAAACGGTTCTGAAAGGAGGAGGACGAGGAGGAAGAGGAGGATGGAGATGGACGACACACTGCTGCTGCCTCCCTCCTCCTCCTCCTCCTCCTCTTCATCTCCCTTCCTAAAGGAGAAAAGACAAAAAATGTGCTGTCTGTTCATCAGGCTGGTAAATAGCAGCCGACACAGTGAGACACATTCACTGGGAACAATGACACCAGCTGGGCAGCCGCAATAGGAAATAAACATCATGTGGCAGGCTCCATCCCTCATCCCTCCATCCCTCCGTCTCTCATCCCTCCATCCCTCCATCCCTCCATCCCTCCGTCTCTCATCCCTCCATCCCTCCATCCCTCCATCCCTCTGTCTCTCATCCCTCCATCCCTCCATCCCTCCATCCCTCTGTCTCTCATCCCTCCATCCCTCCATCCCTCCGTCTCTCATCCCTCCATCCCTCATCCCTCCATCCCTCCGTCTCTCATCCCTCCATCCCTCCATCCCTCATCATCATCCCTCCATCTCTCATCCCTCCATCCCTCATCATCATCCCTCCATCTCTCATCCCTCCATCCCTCATCATCATCCCTCCATCCCTCCTCCCTGAGCTGCCTCTTTGTGGCCTCACACCTGCACCTGCCTGTGCTCTGAATATCTAACATCAGCTCTTTTTACATTCTTATAATAAACGTGTTCAAATGATCAGAACGTGCAGATGCACCCGCTGCAGCTGAGTGTGTGTCTGTGTGTGTGTCTGTCTGCGTGTCGTTGTGAGTGTTGGCCTCCTACCTTCTCGGCTCCTCTGTGTTTCTTAGCGGCCGGCGTGTCGTCATGCTGCCGCCTGACAACAATAGCGCCGCCGCCTTTAGCTCCACAATCCAGCGCGTTCCTGCCCCCGCCGCAGCAGCCGTGTGTGTGTGTGTTTGTGTTGTTGTTGTTGTTGTTGTTGCTGTTGCTGTCTCCAGCTGTGGTCCGGGGGTCGCAGCGGCACAGTCCGGGGCCGTCGCGGCACAGATGATGCTCGGGCAGGGCGGACGACGAGAGGAAGACGGAGGGAGGAGGAGGAGGAGGAGACGCACCATCCCCGCTTCTCTCCTTCCTCTGCCGGACGGAGGGAGCGGCAGGAGGAGCGCTGTCCCGGTCCCGGTCCCGGTCCAGGTCCCGGTCCCTCTTCCAGCCGCGGATCATGTTCTTCCCCTTCCGCTCCTCTTTGCCTTTGGCGCATGTCGCAGCGCCGGAGGCCGCGGGGATGTCGGAGCAGACGCCTCCTCCCGCCTCCCTCATGACCGCGGAGATCATCCCGGCTCCTTCTCCTCCGACGCTACGTCCTTGGCTTTCCCGGCGCCGCAGCTGCTGCTCCCCGGGTCTCAGGCGCAGCGCAGCGGCCGCGGACCGGTCCTCCAGCCCCGGGTCCCCTCGTCCCTCCCGGCCGGCTCGGCTGCGTTTCAGCGCGGATCTCCTCGGCTCCGACCCGCCAGGTCCCCGGGTCTGGAGCGAGGGCAGGGCCGCGTGTCCGTCGGCTGAGGAGGAGGAGGTGATGGAGATGCAGGAGGAGGTGTGGTTGGGGGACAGCTCCCTGCAGCCTCTCAGCAGACCTCCATCCTCCACAGCTCGGAGGAAACGGTTCATCTCCTCCTCTCCTCGTCTCCTTGGACCATCAGCATTCAGCTCATCGTCAGGCCGCCAGGGACACGAAGCATGGAGCCGCAGGGTCAGGTCCGGTCCCCACTGGTCCTCACTGGTCCTTACTGGTCCCAACTGGTCCCCACTGGTCCCCACTGGTCCTTACTGGTCCCAACTGGTCCCAACTGGTCCCCACCTGGTCCTCACTGGTCCCCACTGGTCCTCTGGTCCTCACTAGTCCCCACTGGTCCTGACTGATCCCCACTGGTCCTCACTGGTCCCCACTGGTCCTTTGGTCCTCACTGGTCCTCACTGGTCCCCACTGTTCCCCACTGGTCCCAACTAGTCCCCACTGGTCCTCACTGGTCCCCACTGGTCATCACTGTTCCCCAGTGGTCCCAACTAGTCCCCACTGATCCTCACTGGTCCTCACTGGTCCTAACTGGTCCTCTGGTCCTCACTAGTCCCCACTGGTCCTGACTGATCCCCACTGGTCCGCACTGGTCCCCACTGGTCCTCACTGATCCCAACTGGTCCCCACTGTTCCTCACTGGTTCTTAACTGGTCCCAACTGGTCCCCTCTGTTCCCCACTGGTCCCCACTGGTCACCACTGATCCTCACAAGTCCCAACTGGTCCCCACTGGTCCTCACTGACACCACTGGTCCTCACTGGTCCCGACTGGTCCTCATTGATCCCCAATGGTCCCCACTGGACCTCACTGTTCCCAACTGGTCCCAACTGGTCCTCACTGGTCATCACTGGTCCCCACTGGTCCTTACAAGTTCCCACTGGTCCCCACTGGTCCTCACTGATCCCCACTGGTCCTCACTGGTTCTTAACAGGTCCCCACTGGTCCTCACTGATCCCCACTGGTCCTCACTGGTTCTTAACAGGTCCTCAGTAGTCTCCACTGATCCCCACTGGTCCTCACTGGTTCTTAACAGGTCCTCAGTAGTCTCCACTGATCCCCACTGGTCCTCACACACCTCACCAGGAGGAGTGAAACATTTATTCTGCTGCTCCTGAAATAACAACTCATAAATCAACACTCTGATGTTGTGTGTTTGTGTTGATGTAATAAAATGATCTGATTCAGTTTTCTCTCTTTTTTCTCTTGAAGACTTAGTTAAGTTAAAATCTCCCTGTAGTGTCCCTTTTTGGCCACGTGGCGGCGCTGCAGTGTTTTATTGTTTAATCATCAGTCAGGTGCAGCTGATTGGAGACATTTAATGAGCTGATGCATCTGTTGCTCCTTTCTGGGGTTTTAAAAATTACAATGATCTGCCACAGGTGGCGCTGGAGTAACATTCATAGGTCCACCATGTACTGGGTGGATTTATTTCAGATGATTTGACAGAAGCCTTTTTTTTTTTTTACTTGTAGCACTTTTATATTCCCACAATTCAATGTGTTTTAAATTAGATAACACATCCAGGTCCAAATGCATGAACATCTTTCTTAAAGTCTTCTTACTGTTTTATCGTCTGGGACTTTTTGTGTCAGTCTTCTGTTATAGTGAGAATATTGTTTTATACAGAGGCTGCAGTTGTGTTATTAAAGTGATTTTACAGGTGATTTAACAGAAGCTCTTCTAGTCCTGCAGCACTTTGACATGTCCACATTTAAACAGTTTAAAATTCAAATGAACATGAAATAAACTTCAAACTTTTTCTAATCGATAAATGAAGTCTGTCCCCCCATCATGGACGACAGCTTCCAACTCAAGGATAAAAACCAACAACCTTCTGTAAAGACTCTGGACGAGGGAAGAGCAAACTCATCTGTCAACACCCTCTTTCCAAATGTACATTTTCTCTACGTTAAAACACTGAGAGGAGTTTGTCAATCACTGACCAGACAGTGAGATAAGAGACGTGGGGGGGCAGCAGGAGGAAGACGAGGGGTCAGTAGAACGTCTGTAGGACATCAGACTGTCAACAGACACTGTACAGACTGACGGACACATGAGACGTGATGCTGTGCGGCTCAGGAGGCGTGTCCTGCAGCCTATAGGAGGAGAACAGTTCATTGTACATGTTCTATATCAACATGGACTAGAAGAAGAAAAAAGAGTTGTCACCCAGTTTGTTGTGGGACGAGCAGAGACAGGTCCACGGGGATTGTGTAGCTGAGATGGAAAACTGCTCAAAAGACAACTTGTTTCTCTTCAAGAGAAGTCACACGATATCCAGCCCATCGAGGACGTCCAGTCCAGCTCCACATCACCGGTAAGAACATTTACCACAACTTCTCTGCACGAGATCATGACAACTACAAAGTCCCTGAAGTTCTAAGGTTTGTTAAGTGATGTTCGACCGATACACACGTTTGACCAATCAGGAGTCAGTCTCAGCTGTCAATCATGACGTCAAAGCTCGTTTTATATACCATCAAATAGGAAATAAAACCAAACTTATCACTTGAACAAACATCAGTGTGATAAGAAGGACCTCAACCATCTTTGAGAAACCTTTGTTTTGTACACGTCCCATCTGCTAACACGGAGGAGGCAGCATTCATGACCTGTACAGCAGCCAGACACCAGGGGGCGATCAAGACGCTTCTGCCTCACTTTGGGGCGCGGTTATGTCCTTCATGTTTTTTTACACTCAATAATAATAACTTTATTTGTGCATCACCTTTCAGAACAAACCATTTCAAAGCTCATCAACAAGCATGTTGCATTGTGGGTAGTTGGCCCTGTTCATGTGTTTGATGAAGTGAACCTGACGTTTGATCTGCAGGAGCAGTGAGTTGGAAATGTTCTCATCCAGGTTCAGGGGCAGGTTTCTGAAGGTCCCTGTGAGGTCTCCTGATGTTTCCTGTTCCAGTGACGGATCATTCGGTTCATGTTTGTGTTTCAAAGATCGTCTGCTTTGTGTTTGCTCCGCAGCTCGAAAGATGAATCAGCTCAGTTTAAAGTAGCACAGTGTGTGTGT
This sequence comes from Platichthys flesus, assembly GCF_949316205.1. Lineage (NCBI taxonomy): Eukaryota > Metazoa > Chordata > Actinopteri > Pleuronectiformes > Pleuronectidae > Platichthys > Platichthys flesus. The sequence continues at coordinate 1,083,353 of NC_084947.1, forward strand.
GTGTGTGTGTGTGTGTGTGTGTGTGTGAGAGAGAGAGAGAGAGAGAGAGAGAGAGAGAGAGAGAGAGAGAGAGAGAGAGAGAGAGAGAGAGAGAGAGAGAGGCAGAGAGACAGAGAGGGAGAGAGAGGGGGGGGGAAAGTTCACATGATGTTTGTGGAGTGTTATTGTGACCAGTGACCCACAGCTGATATCAGTCGGCTCATATTACACACACACACACACACACACACACACACACACACACTCTAGTGGTGAGAACACTCCTTGACCTCTCACCCTAACATTAAGTCCTAACCCTAAAGAAATTATCTGAAATTGTGAGGACCTGTCAAAATGTCCTGACAACCATAGAAAGACATGTACACATGTACAGACAGACACACACAGACACACACAGAGACACACTCACAGGGGACAACAGAGCCTCGTTCCAGATGAACCTCACAGCCTGAGATGAATCTGCCTCAGACATGAGGAGCAGGTCAAACCACTGAAGCAGGATTTCAGCAGCAGCTTCAGAGCATCGAACCCTCTGCTGCCTCGGAGACTCTAACAGATTGTTGTGCGACCCCGGCTGATGTGCAGATTGCACCAGAACAGGCCCATATTGGTTTAGGAATATTTTGGCCACATTAGTGTTTTTACATGTGAGCTACTTGAGGCCCACAGATCCATTCTGTCTGTTGCACAAGAAGCTAGAAGGGCCACTTCCTGAAGTGTCCAACATCTGTGTGTTATCTGGGGAGAGACCAGAATCAGCTTTCTGCTTTGAGCAAGATCCATCATGCCCACTATGCTCCCAGCTCAGCTGCCCTCAGGCGCATCCTCACTGGTTGTAAAGTAACTCTCTCAAAGCAGGTGGAGACACATCCAGGTACTGAAACACAAAGAACTGCTACCAGTGCTTTGCCTCCTGAACAGCCAATGAACGTCCAGGGACCTGGAGTGGTCAGTGGAGGAGGCCTGAGACTGGGAGGAGCTGGTGGATGGAGCCCAGTGGAACCTCCACCCTGCACCTTGCAGGAAGATGTTGATGAAGCGAATCAGAACAAGAGAGCACCAGTTGGCCCAGTGGAGGGAACCTCTGGATGAAGTGTCACATGAGAATCAACAAGAGGAAACCGATCAGATTTCATCTTTTGTTTTCGATTCATGAAAGAAAAAAGTGAAAAAACAGAAGGAGGTTTTTTTTCTGTAAACTGAGCCAGAAAGAGCCTCATGGGAAATCACCCAGTGTTCCCAGTGACACCGAATATCTGAACCCGATCCCTCACGTGACCAGAACACAGAAGAACAGGACCAGAGCTGAAGTGTGCAGCAACGTGGAGGAGAAGCTCTGTGGAATCAAAGCCGATCAAAGGTTTCAACATACACACACACACACACACACACACACACACACACACACACACACACACACACACACACACACACACTCACACACACACACACACACACACACCACCTTGTCCAGGAGCTCTGATTGGCTGCGTGGGGGAGGCCCTGCAGGATACGCCACTCCCACAGGCAGGTGAAGGAGCAGAGGCTCAGTCCACCTCCCAGTCCTCCCAGTCCCCCCAGCAGCCTCCAGGACAGCAGGACGACGCCGGCGTGATGACAGAACAATGTGTGAACCAGCAGACGTCTCAGGAGGAGAACAGGAAGTGTAGCAGAGGAGCCAGAAAGCAGGAGCAGAGGGACTATCAGTGAGTGTGTGGATCCAGACAGGAGACGTGTGGAAACACAGAGTGTTGTGTGGTTGTTGTTTTTATCAGCAGTTGTGTTGGAGCAGTTTCAATGTGACTGTGGTTACTTTACTTTCTGTTAGGGACAGTAAAGTTGCCTCAAACATTTTCTTGACACATTTGATTTTAAATATTTTCCTGTTCCAGCTCCTACAATGTGACTTTTACTCCTTTTTCATCATGTAGAATTATAAACTGGATTAAACTCAGTTTCCTGCTTGTTGGTGGAACAACACAATCACACTGACTCTTAATGTAAAACCACCACGTGAATAGTCCTGAGTCGACCCTTAATGATGAATGGGCCAAAATTAGCTTATCAAAGAAAACAGGAGTGTTGGAAGCTGAGCGAGCGTCAGGTAACAGAGTCACCAGAGTCATGTCAGGGACACGTGGAAGGTCATGAGTCAACATGAGAATGACCCAGATGACTTCACATGCATTTGTTTTTCATTTAAAAAAACAACAACAACACAAAGTGACAGTGAGGAGGCTTCTGATGAGGCTGATCAGAGTTTCATTCACAAGAACTATCTGACCAGATGCGTCTAAATGTTAATTTATTCAAATGATTTTACACATGAAGCAGTTTTTTCAAGTCCTATCACTTTTGTGATGAGGCCTGATTGACCCCCAGGGGGCAAAGTCCCTGTGGTGACCCTGTGATTTCCATTTATTTAAAACAAACAGTTAACTGAAGTAATGAAAGCCTTAAAGCTACAGAAGAGTTTTAGTAGAGGCTCCTCTTAATGGTAATAACTCAGGTGCTGCCTGAAGGCTCCTTTCATTTCTGTTTTTAACTGGATGACCACAAACTATCTGCCACATGATGGACCAGGAGTTGTCATGGTCCCCTGAGGATGTACAGACTCAAGAGGTCTTGGTCTCTGCTTCTTTCTAACTGTGTGTCTTGGTTGCTGGTTCAGAACCAAATGATTCTCATGTTCCCAGGTTTCCGTCCCTCTGCCCTTTCTGACTTCTTCTGCCCACTGAAGTTTCCAGGTGGAGGTTAACTCACTGTGATTTCCTTCAGTTCAGATGTAGAGAACGTGACGGAGGCTCCTCAGAGAAGTGGGAGGACGATCAGCGAGACGGATCAGGAGCTGTCCAGCCAGAGGAAACCAGCGTTAGTCCGGTGAGCAGCTGGTTGGATTTCTACTATGAGACGATCAGTACATGAGATTCTCATCAATGGTTCTGGAAGCTTCACAGAGCAGCTCATCTCAACATAAAGAATATTACAATACGACAATGATAAATCAGAGGTTAGACGTCACCAAAAATTAGGAGGGTTAGTGTTCGGAAACAGGATTGTGATGAGGACATTTAAGATTATGAATAGACAGAGGTCAGCAAAGTTAATTTTAATTTATAATGTGGCCATCAGGTATTGAGTTAGCTTGTTCTTGTGTTGTATAAATGAGTTAGTAAATCCATTTTCCATTAACCTGAATTCATTAACTTGTATTATTGACCTCAGGATGTGGTGGAGCCCCAACATGGAGCTAAAAGAGCGGGAACACGTGACTCATCTGGACACAAACATGAGTCTGACTGTTTATTGTGTGTAGTCACAACTTAATAAGAAGCCAAGTCTCTGATTGTGTTTCTGCTCGGCAGCTTTAAAAGTCTCTTTACCTCCGTTTTACAGCTGTAACATCTGGAGGTATTATATAAATCCATTTGACTGAGTGTGCAAAGGGCTGCAGGCAGACATGTCACGTAAGGAGTGATTTATATAATGTCATATTAGTTTCATAATGAGATAACTCCTCTCTGTCTCTATTGACTCTGCCGTCTGCAGGTCCAAGACCTTTGACCACTCTCTGCTGACTCAGGTCCAGATGGACTCAGACTCCAAGTTAGACAGGAAGAAGTCTCACTACAGCCAGGTGAGCGTTGCACCGTCAACTCCAACACACAGTTAATGACACCGTGACACTGTGACATCATGACACCGTGACATCATGAGAGCTGCTCTCATACAGCTGCTGGTTCCTGTCACACATCACTTCTGCTGACTGACTCTTTCCTAACCTCCTTATCTGATTCACTGGAACTGGGTGAAACGGGTCTGACCTCTGACCCCGTCACTTAGCAGCAGTGTCACGTAGCAGAGTGATTTATAAGCTTATTTAGCTGAAGTAGCTAAGTCCGAGCTGGTTATCAGTTGAGTATCAATATAATTATTATCATTATTAACATATTTATCTCACAGCACAACAAAATATAACACGTACAGCTTCAAATCAAAATGTTTTATACAGCAAGCATCATTCAGCATTATGTATATAAGCATGTTATTGTTTCCTGATCATGTGTGTGTGTGTGTGTGTGTGTGTGTTGTTTTGTGTTGTGTTGTGTTTCAGCTGTCTAAGAGCAACTGCCAATACCATAAAATATTTAAGGAGATCTGCAAAGAGGAGCAGCTGAGACAAAGTAAGTCTCTCATGACCACCGCTATCTGCTCCACCTTAAATACTGAATGAGGGTTTAGATAATGGACGCGTCCCAGTTCAGGGACAGTGTCCTTCAGAGGACAGGAGGACAATGAAGGATGAAACTAAATGGAACTTCACCAGCAGGTCACATTGTTAGCTCCTTTGTGATTGGTCGCCGGCACGCTATGAATCCTGGGATACGTTGTTCTCTCAGAAGCATCCGTCCTTTGTTTGTTTGTTGACAATTGATTGAAGAGGCTTTAGTTATGGATCAATTAAACATTAGGTGATGATGAAATCCTGTTAACCGAGTTGCTGAGTGAACCTAAGTCTGGATCCCGTGGGTAACCTGATGTTCTTCACCCGTTGGTCAGGCTACACCTGTGCTCTGCAGAAAGACATCCTCTACCAGGGACGGATGTTTGTCTCCGACCACTGGATCTGCTTCCACTCCAAGGTGTTTGGCAAAGACACAAAGGTATTTGAACCTGGGACGTGGATGCAGTTTTTGGAACATCCCTCTGGACGTTGGTTTGAATCCACATTTACTTGAAGTAGCTTCTCAGAGAACTCACAGTCAGCGGTGAGCATGTGAGTGCAGGACTCGACTGTTCATCCTGATGTTTGTCCCTCACAGATTGCCATCCCCGTGACGTCTGTCAATCAGATCAAGAAAACCAAAACTGCCATCCTGGTGCCGAACGCTCTGGTGATCGCCACCGCCAACGACCGGGTGAGCGAGCTTCATCCTCTCACCTTCACATCTGAGCTCACGTCCATGGAGAGGATGTTCTGGTAGTTTTGCCAGTAGACTCAAACATCTGGTCACTAATCAATCATGTGTCTTCTGTTGCAGTATGTGTTTGTGTCCCTTCTGTCCAGAGACAACACCTACAAGATCCTGATGTCCATCTGCCTTCATCTGGAGGTAGGACCGGAGACATTTACCACATGTGGCTATGCACTAGTGTCAGGAGACTCTGAGCTGAGGTCAAAGCTGATTTAGCATCCAATCAGAAAGCTCCCTGGACTGTTTAACTAACTCCACAGTGTCTTTAGACTCTGTGCATCGGGACCTAGGCTGTCTCACTTATAGATTAAATGTGCAGGTGTGTTTGAAGGTGCTGGCCTGAGGTCTCTGTCACGTGGTCATACATTCAGAGCTATCGGCTGCTGTGAGCACCAATCAGTGTCCAGGACAGTTCCCTCCTCAGCGTCATGTTTTTACCAGACACGTGGACAAGGAATCAAACAGCTGGGACACGTGTCTAGAACCATGTGCACGTGAACTGGATTTCAACCTTGAGATTAAACAGCTGGTTTGATAACTGCACTTCCACTAAGTCCTTAATAGTTTCTGGACATTTTGAGCATAGGAATCATACGTCTGGTTTCTCACAACATGTTTAACCTGTGTTTACAGGAGAAGAGTCCCTGCAGCAGCCCCGTCCCCTCCTCTGCAGAGAGCAGCTTCAGAGGTCAGAGGTCACCGCTGACGCCTCGCTTCCCTCTGGTGAGTCAGCACTAAACCAGTTTCTATCTCTCTACGATGTTCTTCCTGAAGCCTCAGCTCACATGTTGCTCGTGTGCAGAGTTTCACTGGTGACTTCATCGACCTGGACGAAGCAATGAGGCAGAGGAGGCAGGAGATGGAGGAGAGCAGCAGCTCCGACTCGCAGACGCCCGACTACGAGAAGATAGCAGGTAACGTGAAGGCACCTACTGTAGATACCAAGACTGAGCCGGCGTCTTGCTCAAGGACACGTCAGCAGGGGGGGACACTCATGTTTCCTGTTTATAAGTCGTCTCCACCGTCTCTTCTGCTGCAGAGTTTCCTGTTCCTCCGTTCCTGGACGTGTTGAAACACACGGACCGAGCGGCGGCTCCTGAACATCAGGGCCAGCAGCACAAGGTGAAGAACCAGAATCAGAACCAGCCTCAGAACCAGCAGTCCTCTGACAACAAGCGGAACGAGACTCAACGTGGTACGATGATTCCTCCTCCTCCAGGAGAAGATCCAGACCTGCCCTTGTTTCTGTGCTTCTCTGTAGCATCTCTGTGCAAACACTGTTTCCTCATACAGATGTGTCATGGTGGCCATATATGTTGTAGGTGAACACCAGGGTCTCTTCGAGGCCCCTGAGCTCCTCGGGCCCCTGAGTCACTGCCCATTACTGTTTTGAGTCAAAGCATGTCAAATTGTCTTTTTCTGATTCCAGGTTCAGGGGTGGTGATTGACAGCAGGACAATGAAACACGTCTCTATCAACACCCTGCTGTTCATCTACCTGTTCCTGTAGGTTTACTGTCATCCATCCATCCATCTATCATCCATCATCTATCATCTATCCATCAATCCATCAATCTATCATCTATCATCTATCATCTATCATCCATCCATCCATCTATCATCTATCATCTATCATCTATCATCTATCATCTATCATCTATCATCTATCATCTATCATCTATCATCTATCATCTATCATCTATCATCTATCATCTATCATCTATCCATATATCCATCAATCCATCAATCTATCATCTATCATCCATCCATCCATCCGTCATCCATCTATCATCTATCCATCCATCCATCTTAATATCATTCACCTGATTTATTAAACTATTCAGTCTCTTGGATAATTCAGATTAATCATTAATTCATTAAGATTTCATCCAGTCACCCATCGTATATTAATGAATTAATCTGTAATTTGTACTGTTTGTGTGTGTGTGTGTGTGTGTGTGTGTGTGTGTGTGTGTGTGTGTCCTCAGAGTGAGTGTGCTGGTCCTGTCCTCCTGCTACTTGGCCTTTAAGATCTTCTCGTTGGAGCAGACGCTGACTGCACTCGGCTCCGTGGCAGAGTTCACTCACCACAGGGCGTGAGTTCACATCCCGTCAGGGACACTGAGTCCAAAACGTCCTGGAAGACAAAGACTGAGACACAGTGATACAGACTGAAGAGCTCTGTTTTATTCTGAAGTTCTGCTTTCACTTCAGCTTCCTTTACAGTTACTGACTCTAGTGATTTATATTGAAAGTACAGGAGAATATGATTTATCTCTTTATTCTACTTGTTCATACTTACAAATCTTTCTGAGGTTATTTATTGATTCACGTTGTTTCTTTCAGGAGCGACTTCCTGCAGGGAAGCTCTGACGTGAACGCAGAGTTCTTCTCTGAACTTCTGACGATCAACCTGATGAAGCTGGAGAAGGTTTGTCTGTCAATCAAAGACACACAGACCGTATATAAAGATGAGAGCTCCCAGAACGAGAAGCCAAAGCATCTGGATCGCCCCCTGGTGGCTGGCTGCAAGTTCACTTTAAATACATCTCAATTTGTTTTCTCTTACTTTAGCTAATTCTTCGTAAAGGTCAATGACCTATATCACAGCCAGCCACCAGGGGGCGATCAATGTGTTTTAGCCTTACTTTAGGGAGCTGTCATATCGTCCATATGTATTTATACTCACATGGTTCAAATCCGTTCTACTAACATCAAGATCTTTGTCTTTATTCTTTAAACTCAAACTCATCAAGGTCCAGTACTCATTTATATAAAGTAAATGAAATCTATGCAGGATAACACTATAAACGTCAATGTTTACAGTTTAGTTACAGATAAGTAAAAAAAGAACTGGTTCATATTTTAAATAATTTAATTTATAGCAGTAATATTATTACTATCTCATGTTTGTATGTAACATCTTAATCTGAGAAGTAATTGGGTAATAATTAAAGTATAATATTAATCAAAACATACTTGAGTAAATGTAATTAGTTACTTAAATCTATATTTGAAACCAGTCGACAGAAAAGTTTCCAGAGTGAAACCAGACGCTTGTTGCTGTTAATCAAACATTTATAGTCAGAGATCTGATCCCAGAGCAGCAGCAGGTCGTGTGTAAGAAGAGCTGCTGCTGCTCTAGTCCCTGCAGAGGACACACTCATCAGATTATATCAAGGAACCAGATTCAGCAACAAGGAAATACTTAACTAATAAAGCGTATTATTAATAAGTTATTATTATATCAGCTATACTAACACGTGTCTGCTTCTCCAGGTGCAGAAGAATCTTCAGAGACTTCTGGACGAAGCTGCCTGAACGAATCCAGATGAACGTGTTGTGAACAGATGTGTAAATATTCTGTAAATATCTAGTTTATCAGAACAGATGTTACAAACTCACACGACCGATGTGAATAATGTGAACTGGACAAACAATCTGCAACCGCTGCTCCACCCCTGCAGCCCAGGGAGAAGTTGAACCACCAGGGGGCAGCAAACACAGGATCCAGCTGATGATGAGAAGCTCTTTAAACCTGCAGCAGTTTCAGCTCAATCTGTGATCAGCGACCGATTGGCTGATTTGAAATCAAACCTTCATGGCACATTTATAAATATGACATTCCTCCAGGATTGTATCTGCTCAATGAAAGATGTTGTAGGAACAGTTTTTATTTTGAAGGCTGTGACATTTCAAATGATCCGTGTCAGAGCAGGAGCAGAATAAAAGTCCTCGGCTGTTTCTGGTGTTTCTGAGTCGCAGCTGGAAACATCCACAGAAACCTCCTCTGGTTTGTGTCCAGATGTAAAAGTGTTTAAACATCATGAAGATAAATCTCTCTCTGCTGGAGACACTCGACTGTTACACAGACCGACATCCCCGTGATTCTGTAAATATGAAAACTGTGTTGATTTAAACGATGTGGTTTTGTTTTTCCTCTGTTGAGCAATAAAGTTATTTTGGCTCCGAACGTTTGTCTGAGTTCTTTTTCTTTAGAACTTCAAAGGACTTATTTTACATGAAAAAGAACCCGAGTGGAAAAGATCAACGTACGACAAAGTGCTGATGATATAAAGAAGTTATGATTGACAGGTGAGGCCGACTCGTGATTGGTGGAGAGTTTGTATCTGCGTAAACTTTAGCAGTTTTTAGAGCTCATTCTATATAAAGATGATTTAAATGAAAGAATATTTCTAACAGTTATTAAGAATCTAAACTAAATTCTTCCACCAGTTCCTTGATTCAGTGACACTCTCTCCTCTTGTAATCCTACCCACGACCCACAATGCACTGGGGGGCGTGTGGGGGGTTTCTAAGGCGACCATGACAGTCAACAAACATGGCTGAAGCTGCCGGGACGACACCGCAACACGAGTGAGTTATTAACCTCCAATAAACTACAGTCTAGATTTAATTTCATTTGATCTGTGATTCTTTAAACCTCAAAACGTTACTAAATAACACATTATTTTGATTTTTATACAGAACATGAAAACACGTTTTTTATGTTCACTATAAACATACATTCATCTTTTACCATAGTTAATCCAGTCACAGATGATTCTGATTCCATCAGATGAGCTCTAACTCTCTCTCTCTCTCTCTCTCTCTCTCTCTCTCGCTTTCTCTCTCTCTCTCTCTCTCTCTCTCTCCCTCTCTCTCTCTCTCTCCCTCTCTCCCTCTCTCTCTCTCTCTCTCTCTCTCTCTCGGGTTTTCAGTGAAAACTTTACATTGACTGTTTCCTTCAGTTCTCAGTTGAGAGGTTTGATCAGTAACTTATGTCTCATGCTCCGAGGTCGTGGTCCTCACACGTCCAGACGTTCTCCGCCCGACATCCCATGATCCCCAAACTGTACGTGATGCCGTGGAGACAGGACATGAAGAACCAGAGGCTCCTGGTGAAGGTAGATACCTGAGGACCAAACTAATGAATCTGATCATCTTCACAACGTGAGGACAAAAGTTCTCATGAAGTAAATAATCTGACACTAAGGGAAGGAGTGCAGCAAATGATAATGTACATATATGTAACATCAGTCATTTGTGTGTGTGTTTGTGTGTGTGTGTGTGTGTGTGTCAGAACGCTGCTCTGGCAGAGATACCTGTGGTTCCTCTTGAAGAGTCTTTGTGTCTTTGTGGTCGAGAGCGTCTCGTCCACAGTCAGGACGTCAACCGCCACCTCGCCTCTTCTTCCTCCTCATCTTCCTCTTCATCGTCCAGCTCCTCGGCTCCTCTCAGCCAATCAGGACTGACGGCTCATCACTCCTCCCACTTCTCCAGGTAAATGTTCAGGTTGTGTCTCAGTGAGAAATCCAGACAGTTTGAAAGTGATGAAGATGTTTTTCCTGTTTCCTGCAGGTTCAACAGCTCCGTGGTGACGAGCAGACGACTTCACACAACCTGACACGTCACACACACACACTAATAAACTGATCTATACAAACAATCTGATTATACAACTGAAGAACAGCACTGGCTTTCCTCTAATAATATTCAAAACAATACATTATAATGGTATTATATTGAGTTGTTGTTTCTGTTTGCAAACATGTTTTATTATTATTAGCAGTAGTAGTAGTAGAAGTAGAAGTAGAAGTAGAAGTAGCGTCACTAGGAGAACAGTTCTCTTGTTCACCACAGGGTGTCAGTGTAATCTTTGTAGTTGCCAGGTAGCGTTTATAAATTTAACGCAAACGTTTGAAGAAAATAAATACGAATAACTTTTGTCCTTAAATATGTCACTGTGTTATTATGTTATTTTGATAAACGTGTTATTTTTGTTAACCTAGATTATAAAGTGATTAATAATTAGTTGAAAAACATTTATCCACAAGAAGTAGAATTTTAATAATAAAATTCAACAAATCAAACTTGTATTATTGTATCTTTAAAGTTTGTCATTTATGATTATTATAAAAGCTAGTTATTACTCTTAAGTTGAATTAAACTTTATTGCAGCACCGTCACATGAACAGAAGAACAGTGTTTGACATAAAGCAGCTGTTGTTCCCTATGCTAATGACGAGGCTGCACACGCACGCGCGCACACACGTAATACGCACACACACTCTCACCTCCTCCGCTTGTCGTGGCCTGTGTCTCGGTGTGACACCAATATGACTTCTGTAGCACACAGACACACACAGACACACACACACACACACGCACACAAAGTTGTGCGTCACTCAGGGTTTGTTTCATGTTCGAGGTTTTCACTGTCTCCTAGGGCGCGTGCCACAGTTGGATTCGTAATGGACACCAATCCATCCCTTTCCTCTCCAACTCCTCCTCTCCTCCTCCACTCATCATCTCTTCCTTCTCCTCTTCATTCTCCTCCACTCATCATCTCTTCCTCCTCCTCTTCTCTTCCTCCTCAACTCATCATCTCTTCCTCCTCTTCTCTTACCTTCCTTCTCTTCCTCCACTCATTATCTCTTCCTCCTCCTCCTCCTCCTCTTCTCTTCCTCCTCCTCCACTCATCATCTCTTCCTCTTCTCCTCTCCTTCCTCCTCCTCTTCTCTTCCTCCACTCATCATCCCTTCCTCCTCCTCTTCTCTTCCCCGTCCTCCTCCACTCCATCATCTCTTCCTCCTCCTCTCCTCCTCTTCATCCTCCTCCACTCATCACCTCTTCCTCCTCCTCTCCTCCTCTTCATCCTTCTCCACACATCACCTCCTCCTCCTCTTCCTCAGTACCGACACGTTGGGATGTCTCTGGAGTGCAGGGAGAGAGCGAGAGAGAGAGAGAGAGAGAGAGAGAGAGAGAGAGAGAGAGAGAGAGAGAGAGAGAGAGTGATAACAATAACCCGTTTGAGTCGCCACAAGAGGAGAAGCTCCTCGCACCAGCTCGCGTGTGGATGGACAGATGACAGGAGACAGCAGACAGATAGAGACAGAGTGTGGGTGAGCAGGTGCGTCTTTACGCGCATTACGCACAGGTCCTGGCGCATCCAGGAGTTTGTCCGGAGCGCAGCAGTGAGGTTGACCTGTGAGTGTCTGTCTGATTCCCTCCTCGGTAACTGGGTTGGACTGGTTCTTCTCTGACTGGTTCTTCTCTGACCGGATCTTCTCCTGCTGGTCGGAGCTCCATGCTGCGGAGCTGCTGCTGGACTCCCCCGTGGTTCTGGAGCAGGTGTCTGACGGTTCGCCAGTGGTTCTGTGAGCGGGTTCCATCGTCTTCATGTCGGGACAGAAACCGTCCCTGAGGAGCGGCGGCTCCCCCCAGAGCCGCTTCCAGGTGGATGCGGTGACCGAGGGCTCCTCCCCGGCCCCGGGCCCCAGCGATGGCTCCAAGGCGCCGGAGGAGTCCCGGAGCCGGTTCAAGGTGGTGGGCTTCACGGACCCGGGCGCACTGGGCAGCTCCATGGACATCGGGCTCCCTCCGGATGTGTTTCGCGAGCCGGACACGACGAAGAGCGACTCGGTCAGCCTCCACTCCACGGGCACGGGACACACGCACATCTCCGACTCCCACTCTAACACGTACTACATGAGGACCTTCGGACACAACACCATCGACGCGGTGCCCAACATCGACTTCTACCGGCAAACTGCGGCGCCTTTCGGGGAGAAGCTGACCAGACCGTCGCTGTCCGAGCTGCACGACGAACTGGACAAAGTAAAGCACGAGAAACAACTCGACTTCGTGAAGACAGCAGGTTCTAGAGGGACAGGGACATAGGATCAGAGCTCACACTCAGCTGCCACACGAACATGGTTCTGATTCAAGTTTAATATTGTTAATGATCATCATAAGTTTATAAGTGTGAAATCAGAATCTTTATTAGGTCATATAAAGGATGACATAAGAAAAAAAAATGTAAAAGTACCTCGAGAATATGGATATATTATATATTCTATTATCTTCTTCCTGTTTAAGTTAACGTTTAGTTTCCCACAGGAGAAGTTGCAGTTCATTAGCAGTTATTTTGTTGTTTACATGTGTTATAGTGAAAAGATAAGTTAGTATTTTCATATCAGTAAATAAGAGCTCAGCAGGGTGAAGCTGCAGTGGGGGGGTATTATGGGATGTTGCTGTTACGTCATCTTTTAAAGTGATTGTTAAAGTTTCTGTCGATGTTTCAGATGCGTAACAAAACCAAGTAAACACAAAACATTCCTGTCACTCCCACCTGAGACTGTGAATGAGCCCAGTGACATCACTGGAGGCCTGACCTCCTGACACACACACACACACACGCACACACACACAGACACACACAATGCTGCCTCTCATGACCCAGCAGGCTTCCCCGGTCGTGCTCCCACTCCTCTGACACATGGAGGTACCATAGATGCACATTGTCCTGAGCAGAGGAGCAGCAGGAGGTGACGAGTCACATGACTCTCTACAGTCGAGTTCAACTTGTGGCTCAGATCTTAAAGATGGTTTTCAGATGAGGTCACGTGACACTCGACTCCCTGAGGCCTCCACCTGGAACATGAAACATGAAACTTTAGCATGAAGATGATTCTGCTTGTTTCTTCATAACAAACCTCTGATGCACATCATGTCATCAGCATCAGGAAGCTAGTTAGCAGTGTTTAACAAGCTAAGTTAGCTACGGTAGCTAAGTTAGCGAAGTCAGAGCTGGAGGTCAGGACCAGTCTATTGTTAGCAACACATCAGTAGCTTCACAAGCTAAGGTAGCTAAGGTAGTTCAATTTGACAAAAAATATTTATTCTAAAACTTTGAGTTAATTAAATTTTCACCTGTCTTTTTGTCTGTCACTCTTTTCCCTCTCCACTGTGATTGGCTGTCAGGAGCATTTCGAGGACGGCCTGGCCAATGGGGAGGAGATGTCGGCGGCCGAGGAGGCGGCGGCGCTGGCGGCGAAGGAGGCGAAAGGAGGAAGTGTGAAGTTTGGTTGGGTCAAAGGAGTCTTGGTCAGTGTGACGTGCACAGAGAATATTATATATTCAGAGAGATCTGATAAACGTCATCAGGAAGGGGCTGGACCACATGTTGAACTGTGTGTGTGTGTGTGTGTGTATGTGTGTGTGTGTTTGTGTGTGTGTGTGTGTCTGTGTTGCAGGTCCGCTGCATGCTGAACATCTGGGGGGTGATGCTCTTCATCAGAATGTCCTGGATTGTCGGTCAGGCTGGAATTGGTACGTGGATCAACTGAAGTTCAGGAGGAGAGTTCAGTCCAGAGCAGCCAATCACAGCGAAGCTTCCTCCAGACTCACATACAGATCCTGACCCATCCTGAATATCTGTACTCGTATCTATCAACACTCATTATTTATAATTATTCTATTTTATCTCATTGTATTTATTTGCTGCGTCTGCTTAGTGTTTACATTCTAGTGAGTATATTTACCTCATGAACCTCGTGTTTTGAAATTTATAGAACTTGATTCTAGAATCTAGAATCTAGAATCTAGAATCTTGAATCTGATCTGTCATCTAATTTCTCTCTTCTTGGTTTGTGTCTTCGTGTGAACCAGGCCTGACCATCGCGATCATCCTGATGGCCAGTGTGGTCACGACCATCACTGGTCTGTCGACCTCGGCCATAGCTACCAACGGCTTCGTACGAGGAGGTGAGATCATGTCTGTGCACAAGCTTTTATTTTGAAAACCTTACCCGGTGAGTTAAGGGATTTAGTTCTCTGGTTGTCTCAAAGTTTCCTCAGGGTCAGTTAGAACATGTGGTTAGATCTGGAAGTTTCACAGCTGACTGGTTGTCCCGTCTGTCCAGGGGGGGCGTACTACCTGATCTCCAGGAGTCTGGGGCCGGAGTTCGGAGGATCCATCGGTCTCATCTTCGCCTTCGCCAACGCCGTGGCTGTGGCCATGTACGTTGTTGGCTTCGCCGAGACGGTGGTGGAGATGCTCAGCGTAAGGACCACTCTCTTTGTCTGTTACTCAAACTGCCGATGAAGCAGGAAGTCTGATAGCGACCTTGTTCCTGCTCTCTGGTGATTGGCTGCAGGACGTTGACGCTCTGATGACGGACGAGCTGAACGACATCCGAATCGTCGGGACTCTGACCGTCATCCTGCTGCTGGGAATCTCTGTGGCTGGGATGGAGTGGGAGGCCAAGGTAGAACCGTGGACCCACAACATCAGGAAGATTTAACACACAAAAGCCTCTGACACACAAAGTTAGTTCAGTTCACAGTGAAGAGCAGCCTCCACACTCACAGGCACCAACACTACAACTAGAAGTTGATGGAGACGTAGATGTTTTTAATCCATATTTCTTATTTGTGATAAAAAAAGTGGAAACTCCAAAATCTTTAATAAATTCTTGAAAATATTGCAAAAAGGTTTTTTTACGCTTGAGGTTTGAAAGTCGATGAATCGATCAAAGGTAACGAAGAGCAGAGGAAAATAAATCATATGATTCAAATGTCACCAAAGCAAATATGACCTTTGTTTTTAATGACATCATCTGGTCGTGACCTCTTCCTCCTCCTCGACCTTCAGGCTCAGATCGTCCTCCTCATCATTCTGCTGGGAGCCATCGCCAACTACTTCATAGGAAGCTTCATAACGGTAGAAAAGAAGGAGCCTAAAGGATTCTTCGGCTACAGCGGTCAGTCTGCACGGATGAATTCCTCGTCTGGTTCATATCCAGATCAGTTTGAAGTTCACATCTTAAATAAGTCCTGTTTCGTCTTTCTCCACCTTCAGGGGCCATCTTCCTGGAGAACCTGGGTCCAGACTTTAGAGAGGATGAGACGTTCTTTTCTGTGTTCGCCATCTTCTTCCCAGCAGCCACTGGGATCCTGGCTGGAGCCAACATCTCCGGAGACCTCACAGTAAGTATCAGGTAGAAAGTGATTTACAGCCGGGAACTCCCACCTGCAGCTTCAGCCTTCTCTGATTGGATAGAGGAGCGATGCTGATGGACAGGGTTCAGAAAGGATCATCTCTGATCTGCTGTTCACTGAGTCTGGATCTCAGAAGCTAGTTCCTCTCCATACTAACACAAGTATTGTGTGGTAGCTGTGAAGTGACTGTCATGGTGCTCCTGCCTCTAGGACCCTCAGACAGCGATCCCTAAAGGAACCCTGCTCGCCATCCTGGTCACTGGACTCACCTATGTGGCTGTCGCCCTCTCTGCAGGTTAACGCCCAACACAACCTCTACACAACCTCTACACAACCTTATCCACACAGATTCATATTCATACTGGACTACCTGAGGGTAACTCTGTGGATTCAGGAGTCGTCTCTGAAGCTCAAACTGGTGTCACACATTCCCAGTAGAGATGGAGCAGCTGAAGAAATTCCACGTCTCAGTTATAGTTTGAAATTCAAATCAGTCTTTAGAGTCTGTAGATGAGTCATCAATGTTTAGTTTGAAACAAAGTCATATAGAAAATGTAAAAGCCAAAGAAGAGGTTGTTTCTTCTCCTCTTCAGGATCCTGCATCGTGAGAGACGCGACCGGCGACCACAACGACACGGTGAGCGACACGGTGAACTGCACCGACGCCGCCTGCACGCTGGGCTACGACTTCTCCATCTGCAAAGAGGGCGGCTGCCAGTTCGGCCTGATGAACGACTTCCAGGTGACGCACACATCACGTCTCTGTTTGTTATCACACGTCCATCGTCTGTGCACCGAACGGGGAGGAGCCTTGTGTTGGCGAGGCGTCTGATGTCAGATGGTAGTGTAGATGCTACTCTCAGCTGGTCAGTCTTCAGTGAAGTGAAGTTCTCACAGCAGCAGGTTGTCTCAGCCTGTAGTGCTCGTCCCCTCAGAATGAGAAAGTCCTGTTGGTGGAGTTTATAGAACCGGAGCAGAAGGATTTATCTGACTCGAGTTGGTGAAATCAGAACACACAACATTTATAAAACCAGGTGTGGGTCCAGCTGAAGCTTTGAGGAACACGTGGGCTTCAGTCTCACAACATCTTCATCTTCATCTGAGGCTTTTAACCAGCTAACAAATCCCAGAATAGAGACGACTGAGGAAGTACGACTTCTCTCTCTGCTCATGATGACATCACTTCTTTGTTTCATGTGTTGGATGTTTTTTATGTTTCAATCACACAAATGTAAATAAATGAGAATTGATCGCAGATGTCTCTGGACATAAAATAAAATACACACAAATTCTGCTCTGGTTGTTTAACAAGTTTGAATCGTGACCGACTGATGATCCTGTGTGTGTGTGTGTGTTTGTGTGTGTGTGCATTCATGTGTGTGTGTGTGTGTGTAGCCAAACAAAGTGCAGCAGTAATAATAGTGACTGTTGTTTCCAGTCACAAGGTTCTCGCTGGTTGGAGACGGAGCTGAATGAGAGCATTGACAACATCCACCTACACACACACACACACACACACACACACACACACACACACACACACACACACACACACACACACACACACACACACTCACACACAGTGCAGTTGTTAAATCCTTCAGACAGAAACACTTGTTCTTGTTTTTTTTTGTCTTGTTTTAAGTTGCGTTGTAAAATGTGTATGAATCTTAAACCTTGTGTTTTACATCACCGCTGTTTTTAAATTGTTTACTTATTCTTTTACTCATTTTACTGAAGCTTCTTATGTTTATTTTCCGTTTTGCTGCTCTGATTGAAATGTTCCATTTAAGATACATTTATTTATTTAAGATAAGATACATTTATTTATTTAAGATAAGATACATTTATCTATTTAAGATAAGATACATTTATCTATTTTGTGCGACTAACAAAGATCTATCTTTTTGTGAATCTCTTCTTTTCTTATCTGACACGCGGCTGTTTCCTGTGAAGTGTCGATGATGATTCTACTAACAACTAACTGACGTCCCAGTGTTGGTAGGTATCGAGGCTGAGACCTGTCCTCATGTCCTCGTGTCCTCATGTCCTCATGTCCTCATGTCCTCATGTCCTCATGTCCTCGTGTCCTCATGTCCTTGTGTCCCTCAGTCCACAGACTGTGAATGAAGACGTGTCCCTGACACACACTCTTCACCTCTGGCTTCACTGCCGTTGTGTTTCAGTCTGGACGAACAGTGACTAAGAGGTTTGTGATGATCCAGGCTCTCGTCCTGACTGGTTCCCATTAATGAACCAGTCTGAGTGTGTGAGGACGAACAACCAGAGCCAGAGATCCCAGCACCGAGGAGCAACTCTGTCCAACTAACTGAATTTCCCAGAGACGTGGCCCTCACTAAAAGCAGTTGTGTGTGTCTGTGAGCAGGTGATGGGTCTGGTGTCGGGCTTCGGGCCTCTCATCACCGCCGGGATCTTCTCAGCCACTCTCTCGTCGGCTCTGGCCTCGTTGGTCAGCGCGCCCAAAGTCTTCCAGGTGAGAAACCAGACTTTGTTTGACCTCAGGACCAGAACCACAGAAGATTGAAGGAGTAAATGAATCTTGTTGTGGTTCCAGGCTCTGTGCAAAGACAAGATCTACCCGGGGCTGGCTGGTTTTGCGAAAGGTTACGGGAAGAACAACGAGCCGCTCCGTGGCTACGTCCTGACCTTCTGCATCGGCCTGGCCTTCATCCTGATTGGTGGGTACCTGAACGCATCACAGCTCCATCTGTAACTACGTTATAATGTCACAAACAAATATTTGATTCCTGAACATGAAATAAAACATCTGTTGTTGAATATCGACTCTTTCCTTCGTCTCTTAGCCGAGTTGAACATCATCGCTCCGATCATCTCCAACTTCTTCCTGGCGTCCTACGCTCTCATCAACTTCTCCGTGTTCCACGCGTCTCTGGCAAACTCTCCAGGTAAATCACCAGAGCTCTTGATCTGAGACTTTTACACGTTAAGGTTTGAATTTATTTACACTTTAATATTTGATTCTGACTTTGGAAAATATGAGCATAACTTAAACTGAGTGTTTTCTTAATTGATGTTTCTGCTAAAGACAACAGGATCACTTTGTACAACTTGCTGTGATGTTTGCTGGTGTACAGTAAGTTAGCCTGACTCCCTCTCCCACCACAGGGTGGCGCCCCAGCTTCAAGTACTACAACATGTGGGTGTCCCTTGCTGGGGCGATCCTGTGCCTGGTGGTGATGTTCATCATTAACTGGTGGGCGGCTCTGGTCACTCTGCTCATCGTCCTCGCGCTCTACATCTACGTCAGCTACAAGAAGCCTGGTGAGGAGGAGCTCCTTCCACATTTCATCCTTTAGGACCACGGGACGTAGACCTGATCTGTGACCCTGGACCTGATCTACGTGTTGTTCTACCTCGTTATCCATCAGCTTGTTCCTCTTGTGTGTCACTTTGTTGTGTTGTTGTTATTTGTGGTCGTTGTCTCCTGCAGATGTGAACTGGGGATCGTCCACTCAGGCTCTGATGTACAACCAGGCTCTGACTCACTGTCTGAACCTCACTGGAGTCGAGGACCACGTGAAGAACTTCAGGTCAGCTGACCGGTTCCATGACACCATGATGTTTTATAACCAATCAGAGCAGAGATAATGAAATCTGATCCTCTGATGCTGTGTGGTTCAGTGTCCAGCAGCTGGAACTAACTTCTACTAACTCCAGAACCTGGCTGACGTCTGGTTTCTTGTCATTTCATAATTCCACATGTGAAACACTGATTTGTGAGTTAGAAGATTCAGGGGGAAATATCGTGAAAACACTTTTGACCTTTGTGATTTCTGTCGGGCACCAAAAGTAAAATTCACGAACTGTATTAATTTGATGTGTTTTTGTCCTAAATGATGAATTCCCTGTTTCCAGGCCGCAGTGTTTGGTGCTGACTGGTTTTCCAAACTCTCGCCCTGCTCTGCTGCAACTGGTTTATTCTTACACCAAGAACGTGGGCCTCATGGTCTGTGGCCACGTGAAGACTGTACGTAACACAAACACACACGTCACTCACTGGGAACTCAACACGCTTAACACGAGGGACACAACCACACATCATCAAGACGTGAAGAACAATGAGAAACTGCTTTTATTTAAGCAATAAATCATCTGGATATTTGCAGACTATTTGTTGATGTTTAATTGATTAATTCAATAATTGTTGTATCTCAACTTTTATATTTAAGAGCAAAGGAATCATTCATTTATTGATATTATTTTTAATGAAGCAACATAATTAAAAGATAGATAGATAGATTACTTTATTCATCCCTGAAGGGAAATTAAGTCATCATAGCAGCCGGTATATTTGAATACAATAAAATACAATACAATAGAATAAAATAAAAATATTGAGGTAGAAAGAATAAAAACAGAAACACAAGATAAATAGGTAGATAAGGTGCAGTGGCAGATGATGGTAATAGTACTGATGATATGATGGTAATGTTATTGTTAGACAGTATATAAAAATAGTACAGTATATATAGTATATAATATAACATAATATATATTTATGTATGATAGTAATTATACCAATATAATAGCACCATATAGTAGTAATGGCAGCAACAGTATATATAATAATAATAGTTGATATAATAATAATAACATGTACACATGTATAAATATGTGTATATAGACTTATATACACAAAGAATATACAAAGAGTATATATAATAAGATATGATATATAGTAGAGGTATAAATATAAGTATTTGACTATACAATAGATAATATAATATAGTATGAGTGTAAGAATATGTAGACAGAGTGTGCAAAAGACAATGTTATTGCATAAAATGATATATGATATCAATATGGTTTATATTAACACATATGATGTGAAGTAAGTGTTCCAGTATATGGAGCGGAGTGTTGTACAGGGTACACAGTGCAAGGAGACAGGTATATTTAGTGCTTATAAAAAGTGATATAAAAAAGTTCTGTACATAAAGCAGAATCATCTCACCGTGGTTTATATCGTTTTCTATGAATCCACTTCTGAATGTCTGTGTGTCCTCGTCCACGTCGTCCGTCTTCAGACGTCCCGTCGGCCGAACTTCAAGGAGCTGTCCCAGGACCACGCCCGCTCTCAGCGCTGGCTCAATGAGAAGAGCATCAAGGCCTTCTACACGCCCGTGTTCTCCGACAACCTGAGGCACGGGACGCAGTTCCTCCTGCAGGTCAGAGCACGTGGAACACACTGTCCCTCACGTCCCCCCATGTCCCGGCTCCGTCCCCTGACCTGTCCTCTGCTCCTCAGGCTGTCGGGTTAGGTCGTCTGAAGCCCAACACGCTGGTCATGGGTTTCAAGAACAACTGGAGTGAAGGAGACATGAGAGACGTGGAGATCTACGTCAACACGATACAGTAAGAAGGAGTCTGTGTGAAGAGCCACTGGAGATCTTAAGAATCAGAGACTCGACCTGAAGACACGTGTCCCACAAACCGGAGCTCCTCTGTTTTCTGTTCCAGTGACGCCTTCGACCTTCAGTTTGGAGTCGTGATCCTCCGACTGCAGGAAGGACTGGACGTGTCTCACATCCACGGACAAGGTACAAGCGTCTCCTTCTGTCTGGTCACCCACTGAATGTCCTGCATCTGTCCCATGTCCCTGTTTGTCCTCCACAGACGAGCTGCTGCCTCACGAGAAGCCGCCAGTCGGCACCAGCCAGGTGGTGTTTTCTGTGACTCCGGCTAAAGACTCGGACTCGGATTCGAGTCCTTCAAAGACCACGAGCTGCCAGAGCAGTCCCCTCATCATCAGAGGTAACGGGACGGAGAACCACCCGAGGAGATCTGTGGAGCTCAGACCTCCTCTAATGTCCCATCTCTATCTCCTTCTCGTGTTTTCCTGTTTGTAGAAACCAAGTCTCCTCTGAGTCTGACGGAGCAGCGTCTGCTGGAGTCCAGTCAGCAGTTCAAGAAGAAGCAGGGCAAAGGAACCATCGACGTGTGGTGGCTGTTTGACGATGGAGGTCAGCTGGTCGTTGAACTGATAAACTGTGATGTTCATTTACCAGAAGCTACAGTGTGAACGTGTGTGTGTCTGTGTGTGTGTCAGGTCTGACGCTGCTGATCCCCTACCTGCTGACCAACCGGAGCAAATGGGGCGACTGCAGGATCCGCGTCTTCATCGGCGGGAAGGTCAACCGCATCGACCGCGACCGCCGAGTGTGAGACGACTGTTGAGCCTCTGCTCGACACCAACACACAACAGCCGACACACTGTGTGTCTTCCTCCCTGTGTGTTGATCTGTTGTCGTTCTTTCTCGTGTCTCCAGGATGGCCACGCTGCTCAGCAGGTTCAGGATCGACTACTCGGACATCAACGTCCTCGGGGACATCAACACCAAACCCAAGAAACACAAGTATGAGCTCCGAGAATACACAACCTGAATCTCATGAGATAAAACAAATCCTGAGGTCGTTAATAACACGTTCACAGACCGGATCCGTCACCGTTCAGGAGATTCACTGATCAACAGGAAACTCTTCATGAGCCTGAATGTTCTGCACCGAACTGAACACGTTACGTTTCAGATAAATTCAGATTTAAAACTGTGAAACGTCTTCACCTCCAACCAGCAGCTTGATTAAAGTGTTGGTGTGACTCAGGAGGAAGTTTCCTCTTCACCCTGAACGTTGTCTGTGCATCAGATCTGTTTTCTAGAAGAGTCACAGAAGGTCCTGTTGAGTGTTGATCTTGAGTTTGATTCCTGACGTGTGTCTGTGCAGTAAGCTGAGCTTCAAGGAGCTGATCGAGCCGTACCGGCTGAAGGAGGACGACATGGAGCAGGAAGCTGCCGAGCGGCTGAAGGCTCAGGAGCCGTGGAGGATCACGGACAACGAGCTGGAGCTGTACAGGGCCAAGGTACTGCCCCCCCCCCCCCCCCCCCCCCTCTGAGCACAGTGACTCAGATGTTGAACTCAACTGATGTTTGTGTGAATTTCAGACGAATCGTCAGATCCGACTGAACGAGCTGGTGAAGGAGCACTCGAGTAACGCCAAGCTCGTGGTCATGTAAGAGCCGCTCCTTCCTGAGTGAACATGTAAAGACACAACAGGGATCTTTACTCTTATTAATGTAATAACAAATATATTAAAAAAGCTAAATTATTATAGAAAAGTGCTAAATGTGGGATCGGAGTGATTTTCATCATGTGATAAAAACTTACACCTGTGTGTGTGTTTTCCTTTGTGTGTGTGTGTTCATTGTGTTGAGTCCTCAGGACAACTTCACCTGCTCTGTGTGATGTATTGAACAGTAATGACCCCCCCCCCCCCCCCCCCCTTCTCACACAGGAGCATGCCTCTGGCGAGGAAGGGCACCGTGTCCAGCGCCCTCTACATGTGTTGGCTGGAAACTCTGTCCAGAGACGCCCCCCCTCTGCTGCTGGTTCGAGGAAACCACCAGAGCGTCCTGACCTTTTACTCCTAACACACACAGGCAGACACACACAGGCAGACACACACGCAGACGCACACACACACACACACACACACTCCTGCTGTAAAGTGTCTTTCAGTCTAATTCCCTCATCAACACATTAATCCACTCGAGATGTTTCTCAGTAACGTCTGTATATTCTGTTGATTCTGTGTTTTTATGAACGTGTGTAACTATGGTTAGATATTAATTTAATATATAATAATATTTGTGATGATAAAAATGATGAATACAGAGTGTGTGGATTTTTTTATTTCCGCTGTGTCTGAATCGTGAGACTGTTTTTCTGATAACATTATTTTGTGTATTATTTTATTAAAATGTTCACTAAGCAGTATTCACATCTTTGTTTTTACTTTTTTACTCCTCAAGGATCATTTTAATTTCTCTTGTTCGAGACTTTGTTCAAACTGGTTGTGTTGTACGGTTTGATCAATAAAACACAAAATAAGAACTGTACATTAGAATATAAACTAACTGGAACAAAAGAATCATTACAGAAATAAATTCCATAAAAAAATAATGATGAATCAGTAAATATGTTTCTGAAATTATTCACCAAATCAAAACATGTGACAATGTTTGACATTTACATGTATGATATCTGACAGAATGAGGTTTACTTTAACTCTTCACTTTTTTTTACTGGAAATTATCTTATTACTTATTGAATCAGAAGTAGTAGAATAAAAGTGTTTATGACTGATTTTTACATTTGAAGCTGTTGAGCACTGATGAACTTTCAGTCACGTGTTAGATTTATTTATTTATTATTCTCTTAATGTAAAAATATCAGGTTTTGTTTGAATATCCGTGAATGAAAAGTCACGTAAGATGAATGAATGAATGAATAATAACTCTATGGATGAATGAATGAATAATAACTCTATGAATGAATGAAAGAATAATAACTCTATGGATGAAGGAATGAATAATAACTCTATAGATGAATGAATGAATAATACCTCTATGGATGAAGGAATGAATAATAACTCTATAGATGAATGAATGAATAATACCTCTATTGATGAATGAATGAATAATATATAGTAACTGGACTTTATCCTCAACCTGTTCATGTGACCGGTTGAACCCTGTGGTTTACGGCGGTGTGATGTGGCCCTGAACGCGTCACAGTGGCTGCTCCTGAACGCATCTCGAGTTTCTTCATGCAGCTGAAGGTCGAAGGTTCTTCAACGATTCGGATTCTGAAGAAGATCCGAGGAGAACCAGCTTCTAACGAGAGACTCAGGTTCGTTCACACCAGCTTCACACCAGCTTCACACCAGTCTATCTCAGGTTTGGATCCAGGTTGAATCTCAGGTCTGATCTTTGGTTTTATTAAAGGTTTAAATCCACATTAATCTCAGGTTTTTGATTGAATCTCAGTTGAGAAGCAACGTATTGAATCTTCTGCAGTTACGTTCGATTCTCTTCAGTTTCCTGGTTTGTTTTACGTAGATGACGTAACGACAGGTCACATGACTCCGTACAGAGACCACAGCGCTTTCATTTGATGATTGTTATTGTGGTTTTTATTTGTATTAATGTTGTTGTTATGAAAACAGAACCACGTGTCTCTCTCCAGGTGTTTTGTAACGTTTTATAACTACGAGAGATTTGATTGACAGTTGTTTCCTCCAATGAGAGGACGAGCAACAGGCGAGAGGAATATTTAAAGGTGCAGAATCCAGCTGATGTACTTTAGTACAAGTATTAGAGTACTTGTACTTTAGTACAAGTTTTAAAGTACAGTAAAAGACAGGCAAAATTGTATATATGCAAATGGTTACTACACTGTAAGATATACACAATCACAAGTAAAAGTACTA
The DNA here is from genome assembly GCF_949316205.1 of Platichthys flesus. Lineage (NCBI taxonomy): Eukaryota > Metazoa > Chordata > Actinopteri > Pleuronectiformes > Pleuronectidae > Platichthys > Platichthys flesus. Next base: position 1,108,423 of record NC_084947.1, read on the forward strand.
ATAATATACTGTACAAAGATACTCAACTTCTCATTAAAGACCAGCACTGAAGTTGTATATGTAAAAGTAGTAATGCTACACTTTAACAAATACTGATAATGTCATTAAAGTAAAAAAAAATATTACTTTTTTAAACGTCATCATTCTGTAGAAACGTGTCCTCAGATCAGTTTGACTCCGGTTCATCCTCTGGGAGCCTGAACGATGAGCGTCCAGTCGAGTGCTGAGGAGGAGCTGCTGGAGAAGTTCCTGGACGCTGCAGCCAGAGGACACGTCCCCCAGGTGTCCTCGCTGCTGTCCCACGTCCCCTCGCTCATCAACCGGACAGGAAGCAGCGGCTGGACGGCGCTGATGCTCGCCGCTCGCCACGGACACCTTCCTGTGGCGGAGGAGCTGCTGTCACGTGGGTACATACAAGTATTTATCATCATGAGTAAACACAGAGCTTCTACCTCATGTGACAAGTTACTACACCAGTGAAACACTCTCCACATCCACGAGTACACAGTCATATTGTAATACTCACAATCTGTATGTGAGCCTGGAATACTTTAATGTACTTTATCATACTACTCTGGTTTATTGTCTTAACATCACTTCCTGTATCACTGATGGTGGATTTTATTTATTTTTAAACCTTTTACTAGTTTTATACTTCTTGTTCATTGCTCACCTGTTGTTATGGATCCTACTCTCATCTCACTTTAACTATAGCAGCTCATAATTCAGTTGTTCTGGTGAAGAGCTTTGCAAAATGTTGTTTTACAATTCAAGCAGATTGAAGGATCATAAAGGTAAATACGCTTGAGTGAGAAATTAATTAAACATGAATCAGAAGCTGAAAGAGGATAAAATGGAACCTGAACAGAAGTCATGAGATGAGAGGAACTGAAAGAGGAAAATAATGAGAACTGAAAGAAAGTTGAAACTACGAGTTCCACAAAGCTATAACCTGCAACTGAGAGAATATTAAAACTATAAAGGACTAAAATGAGAACTGAAATAAAACTACTAGTAAAATATGAGTAGAGCTGCAGAGGAGCTCAGCAGATCATTTGACAAATCTTGATCAGTTTTATATAAATAAATGTTCAGTTTAAATGATGAAGATCTAACAGCAGTCACTTTCCATCTTTCACCTTCCAGCTGTGACAAGTTCTCCGTGAACTCTTCTTCACAAACCGCCTACGACGTGGCCAGGTTCTGGGGCCACAGGCACATCTCCAGCCTCCTGGGGGGGGCGGACACCGGCAGCCTGCGGGTCCCGCCGGGCTCCGACCTCGTCCCGCAGGAGAACTACTTCAGCCGGGAGACGCTGGACCGGCTGAGCGCCAAGAGGACGGACACAGAGTGGCTGGAGGCGAGACAGAGGGACGAGGACACCGTCTACCTGCTGTTCTCCAGCCTCAGCCCCATGGTCAGCTGCCCCGAGGACGAGGGCTCAGAGGTACCAGAGGGAACATCACTGAGGTTCTGATATTAACCCGATGAAGACTACGGTCTGAAGGTCACTTAACGACTCAATAGCAGAAAGATGAAGAGTCGTTTCAGTCTTTAACCCCTTGTAGACGAACGTCGTGAATTCACCTCAAACCCCATTCCGGTCTTAATGCCCAGAGGTGACGATTGTGCCTGATGGTGCAAATACTACACATACCAAGGAAGGTGTTGGAAGCACTCTGCCGCCATCTAGTGGTCGGAGTGGAACATACATACTAGCCCCGTGGGACTGTGCAGCAAAGTAATTCTGAGGCATTAAGCTGTATTTGAAATACTGTGATGATAGAACAGCAATGATTGTACAGAAAACATATGTTGTTATTCAATTTCAATCAAAAGCAGCATCAGTATAATAATCTACATACCAGAGACTGGATTTTTTTTAAATTCAGGTTATGACCCATTTTGCCTCATGTCACTTATTTGCCTCATACCTAAATTTATATCTATTGTATATGCTATTATGAAATTAACAATCTCCACTTAATTAAGCATCTGTATGAGAGCCAACAACACAAATAGGAATGCTTTTATATAATAGAAATTAATCCAGGCATTAAGGGGTTAAAGACTTGATGGTGATTCTAACTCCTACAGGAGAAGATGAAGCTGTGTCGGTTCAGGTACGAGGCCGTGAGAGATCTTCTCCAGGAGCCTGCCACTGTGCTCGTCTTCTTAGGAGTGGAGAGGAGGAAGAACCCCTCTTCCTCCTCCTCCTCCTCCTCCTCCTCCTCCTCTCAGACGCAGGAGGCCGGTAAGGAGCCTCCAGCCTGGTTTGCCGTCGGCTCAGATGAAGACGCAGCCGAACTTCTGAAACGCTGCAGAGAAAAGAACTGTTTGTTCCCGAAGACGCCGAACAGAGACCTGCTGAGGCTGAGCGAGGACGAGGCCGGTGAGGAACATCACCTCATTCATCTCAATGAACTTTAACACGGCTTCTGCCTCCAGATGTGTGACTCTGCTCTGGCTCCTGGTCTCCAGGCGTGGTGGCCCAGGCGCGCTCGGTGCTGGCGTGGCACAGCCGCTACGCCTTCTGTGCCACGTGCGGCAGCAGCACCCGGCCGGAGGAGGCCGGACACAAGAGGAGCTGCCTGGACTCCGACTGCCGGAGCCGGAGGGGCGTCCACAACACCTGCTACCCACGAGTCGGTACGTCCACTGGGGGGGGGGGGGGGGGGGGGCAGCACCTCCACGGGATCAACCTCATTCAGTCACTATTAACTTATTCACTTCAGAGGATTCGATTTAATTCAGCTTTATGGGGAATAACTCATTTGTAGTAAATATTTAGAGAGAAAGATTTGAGTGTTTGATTTTGTGGTGACGTCATCGGTCTGGTTCAGTTCTTAATGAACCAATCACTGAAGCTCAGCTGGTGGCCGGTCACTGAACATTATTAATATCAACAGTTACTACAGTTTGATATTAGTCCTCAAAGGATGAAACCTCATGACGACTGGATGAATTCAGATTCTTGTCTTCAGACCCGGTGGTCATCATGCTGGTGATTCATCCTGATGGAAACCAGTGCTTACTGGGAAGGAAGAAGATCTTTCCTGCTGGCCTGTTCTCCTGCCTGGCTGGTTTCATAGAGCCTGGTAACTCTCACACACGTACACACACACACACACACAGACACACACAGACACAGACACACACTCACCCCCCCCCCCCCCCCCTGCAGGGGAGACGATGGAGGAGGCGGTGAGGAGGGAGACGGAGGAGGAGAGTGGGGTGAAGGTGGGACATGTCCAGTACGTGTCCTCTCAGCCGTGGCCGATGCCGTCCAACCTCATGCTGGGATGCCTCGCTGTCGCCACGACGACCGACATCAAGGTGGACGAGAACGAGATCGAGGAGGCCCGCTGGTTCCCACGGCAACAGGTACCACCACAGAGAAGAAGTACTGTAAATAACAATAAGAATAATATTCATAATAATGAGAATAATAGTTTCGATGTCGCCAGAAACTTTAAGATCAACAAAGCCCAGATTCTGTTTTAAAGCAGAAAGTCAGTGACGTCTTTCAGAACCTGACCCGAGAGGAGACGACCTCTGACCTCTGATTCATTGACTGTTTCTCTGCAGGTGATCGACTCCCTGTTCAGAGGAGAAGCTCCGGCCTTCATCGTCCCTCCCAGACAAACCATCGCTCACCAGCTGATCAGACACTGGGTCGGCATCAACTCCAACCTGTGACCAGTGCAGCCTTCAGACTGATGCTCAGTGAACTGGGGACGAACCAGTTTCAACTGGAGGAATCACTTCTGTTAAATCTCCTCCAGTCAAGTGACCGGCTGCTTGTTCCTGTAGAATCGAGTTGAGGCTCTGCTCAGAATTCACGATGATTAAATAACATGATTCAATTAAACAGTGGACAAGTTATGAGGAAATGTTGAAGGTGCCAAACTTTCAAAGGCAAGTTGGGATCATAATTTAATAAAATTAAAATGTCTAATTTTAAAAACTGGTCAACTTTATTTTTCAATTCAAAAACCAACCATGTGTGATGGTTAACAATTCTATTATGTTGTTAAACTAACAGAGGATCTTCTTATTGTACAATATTATATACAGATATTATAACTATAGATTCAAGTTATAACTCAAATTGAAGTTAATATCCTATTGAATTTAACTGATCAAAACAAAGTGGATTTTCTCAAACAAGTCAAATCTACTCAGACGTTGATGTTCAGGTCCAAACATGAAAATAGTTAATGATTAATGTGACAGTCCAATGAAGAGGAAAACATTAACATGCTAAAATACACGATACAATATCATGTGAACTCCAGAGTTGTTCCCGTAATAAGCATTTTGACTTTGTTTCAACACTCAAACATTTGCATTGTGTTTATTTCTTTTAAACATTATTTCAACTAAGTGAAGAAAAACGACCAAAAACCCAAATGCTCCTCATTTGTTTATTTTTAAGTTTCTTTCATCAAAGGCAAAAAGATTCCGCTCATTCTTTTCTTTTCTTATAGAAAATGGAAACAAAAGAAATTTGCCTCGTACAAACATTTAAAAATGACAAACGGAAAAAAAGAAAGAAGAAATGCTGTACAGAGGGGATTCACACACACACGCACACACAGACACACAAACTGAGCTGCTGCAGACAAACACAAGAACTTTAATTCTTCATGTGAAGTTTGAACCTGTTAAAATGTCAAGTTAATGGATGTGAGACAAAAATAAACAACTTTTCCCCATAAGTCCTGAAAATCTGATTCTCAGTGGTCGTCACCGGCGCTTGAAACAAAATGAAAACAGGTTCAGCAAAGAAATAAAGAAGAATAAAGGCTTCAGCCTGAAAAGTGTCGGCTGCGTTTCTAACTGGAGCTTATTTACAGAATGGATAGAACCTTCTGCACCGGTTCTGATTCACTGACGCTCACATGATCTGGAGAATAAGACGACCTCTGACCTCTGGGACGACCAGCAGAGAGTTAGTGTTGGATGCTGCCGGAGCTTCAGACGAACTGGAACAGACTTTGACACGTTCATGGTTCAAAGTGGTTCAAAGTGGATTCTGCTCGGTCTGGAGAACCTTCACGTGTTCGCAGGAGAAAACGTTTCAGTCCCGGTCTGAGAGTTTTCAGATAAACGAGACGAGAACGTTTCTCCAGTAAATATACGAAGTGAAAAAGATGAAGAACTGATTGAAACTTTCATTTATCACAATAAAATGTGACTTTAAGTTAAATCCTCAGTTGATCTTTTAGAGATTTGAGCCGCTGATGAAAAAGTTTCACACGACTTCAAACTGTTGCTTAAAATAAAAAACGGCCTCAACACCTCGTCTGAAACCGAATGGATGAAGATGAACATCTGAGAAGGACTTCACCGTTTGAGCTCCGCCCACACGGACACGTCTTCTCCAACCACCACAACGCACACACGTCACATGACCGTCCACTGGTCATGTGATGCAAACAGGAAGTAGATTGTCTCCTCTGCAGTTGGTTGCTTACTAACAGAGGAACAGTGATGGTGAAGAGTCAGAGCAGGTGGAGCTGTCACTGACAGGAAGTGCTACTGACAGGACGTGTCCCTGACAGGAAGTGCTACTGACAGGAGGTGTCATGTGACTGATGAGAACCAATCAGGAAGAGAACGTCTGCGTCTGCATCTCTGTCCGGTGGCGTTTACTCTGATTAACCATGGCAACAACACCAGCGACTGAAAGAACTGCAGCGTGTCCGTGTGGGCGGAGCCTAACTTTGAGTTAAACCTAATGTGAAATCAGTCGAGTTCCATTTCTCACATCTACACTGGTTTCATGTTTTCCTTGATTTACACTTTTTATTGGTTTGAATCAGTAGCAAAGTAAAATAACTTTTATATCTGAGATCCCTTTTCTGACCTCGTTCCCCAGAGATCCATCTGTCAGCACAGAGTGTGGGGGGGGGGGGGGCTGCTGCGTGTTCACTTCTACACATGAAGGCATCACTTTGGTTCAAGCATATTGCTCCTCTACCTCATTCTGATTCATATCTCTCTCTCTCTCTGAGCAGAGGAAAGTTAACTCCTCAGTCTCTGTGTTTCTCTTCGTTAGTTCATGATTAGCAGGGGGGGGGGTTGCATAGCTCAGAAAACAGACAAAAGGCGTTAGTGAAAAATGTGATGAGAAGAAGAAGAAAAAAAAAAGAAGCACCCATTAGTCCCCAGTGAGCGACGGCACAGAAAGGTCCCGGTGCCCAGAAGCCGGTCGGGCCTCAACAGAGATTCAAGCTTCCCAAGATGAAACAGTCAGAGTTGACCCGAGCCGAGCCGAGCCGAGCCGAACCGAACCAGCTCCACGACGAGTCCCAGTGTGCGTCGGCCTGTGTGTTATTTGTTGCGCAGCAGCTCCAGCTGGTCCTGGTACTCCGTGAACAGTCTCTGGAAACGCAGGTTCTCTCCGATGACGGGCAGAACCTCCCGAAGCAGCTCCCGCTTCCGAAGACCCTGAGAACACAGAGGACCGAGCAGTGAGCTCCATGGAGAGAGCACGAGGTGGAGGCAGGGTTCACAAATATGATGCACTTCAGTTATGACAGTGGTTATTTAGACCTTTGAGACCAGAACCTTTGAGACCTGGACCTTTGAGACCTGGACCTTTGAGACCTGGACCTTTGAGACCTGGACCTTTGAGACCTGGACCTTTGAGACCTGGACCTTTGAGACCTGGACCTTTGAGACCTGGACCTTTGAGACCTGGATCTTTGAGACCTGGACCTTTGAGACCTGGACTTTTGAGACCAGGACCTTTGAGACCTGAACCTTTGAGACCTGAACCTTTGAGACCAGGTGCGATGTCTGCAAGCTCCTCCCTTTACAGCCGTGTGAGACTTTGTTATATTCAAGACACAAGACTGATGAACTTCAGTTTGATTCTCTGAAACACTTGTAGCAACAGAGAACTGCTCTGAGTCTAAGTGTCAAGAAGAGTTTCAGACAATGGACGAGAATCTAGATGACGGGAGCGATATCGAATCAGAATAAAAACAACGATGAGAATAACTAAGAAGAAGATTCCGACCCAGACGATGTTCTTGCTAAAGTTTAAAGATGATTTACAGCGAAAGACAAATGTTAAAGCTTTTGTAAACGTTGGTGATTCTGTCAGCGCTTCTGAGGTTTCAGTTTCTTTGTGAACGTACCAGAGTGGTGGGCTCCCAGGAGGTGGCAGCAGACTTGTGGACGGGACCCAGCAGCTCCTTGCAGAGTTCTCTGAGACGAAACTCGGAGCCTGGACGGAGGAAGACACACATCAGAGGAAGCCTTGGTTTCCTCACACTTCATCTACAGTCACACGTTCATCATGGCAGTAAGTGAGGAGACAGAAAGGGTTCCGAACCTTCGTTGACGAGGAACCGGGCGTAGATGAGCAGCCAGTACCGATACTCCTGCGCCGACTGGAGGGTCAGAGCCGCCGCCAGCTGGTTCTCCAGGAAGGCCAGCGTCATGCTCTGCTGCAGGTGGTGGGGGGTGGAGGAGAGACGGGACGCCAGGCGACCAGCACTGCAGGGACCACAGAGTTAATCATCAGTGGACTGAAGGTTTGAATCCCCTGGTGACTCAGTTCGATGCCTGGTCTTATAACCGAGGACGCGTTCATTTTAACTGAGATTAAAAACTGTCGTACTTGAGGTTGCGTCCCTGCATGACAGCCAGCGGCCCCGAGGACACAGGTGCATCATGGGAAGGCAGGCAGCTCCTGAAGTCTGCACACTGAACCAGCGAGTCTCCTTTATCTGCTATCAGAGTCCTGAGGGGGACAGACAACAGGTCGTTGAGTCAGACCATGGAGGTCATTAGGATTCATGAACTACACACTGAAGCTTTAAGCTGGATACGAGACACTCATCTGTTTTGTTATGTCCAACAATTCTAAACAAACACACAAACCGAACCAGCTCAGGGTCTCACCAGGTCTCCAGCGAGGAGCTGAAGCAGAAGGACTTCCCGTTGGAGAGTCCGATGACGGGCACCCCCTGCTGGGTCAGCAGAGACTGAGACACCGTGATGTCCACGCCTGCAAGAGAGAGCTGGTCAGAGACAAGGAGCACGACTGGACTCTCAGATTCTAAGTTACTGTAATCAACCAATTAACATCTCAATCATTACTTTAACTAATTATTTAACTTAATTTACACTTAAATAAAACCTGGGTGTTTATGTTTTGATTTTCAAAGTGTTGGACAAACTGTTCTTGGACGTTTCTCACCAGATAGAATGTTCCTCAGAGACTCGTTCTTCACGAGCGCCTTCTGTCTCTGAACGTCCCTGTGAAGACAAACCACAGATAAACAAACTGAAACCAGTGGAACCACCGTCTCCATCAATGAGTTCATCGTGCACGAGCACTGACCAGACGGAGAGCGCCGCCCCGGCCGTCAGAGCCATGACGAAGTGGGCGGCGCAGTGGAGAGCGGACACCGGCGTGCCCAGCTGGATGGCAGGAAGCAGCCGCCGGCCACAGGACGAGAACACAGACAACATCCTGTCCTCACAGGCCACCGCCAGGACGTCACTGAGGGACAAGAGGACACACATGAGATTCTGTTGTTGATGAACAGAACCAACCCAACGACTGGGTGACGTGTGGGCGGAGCCTCCACCTGCTTCCTGCAGCCGTGACCACTGAGCTGGGCAGCAGCGTGTTCCAGTCTCGTCCATCTCTGGAGCATCGCAGCTGGCTGAGCTTCGAACCGGCAACCAGCGACACCTCGTTCTCCACCTCCAGGAACACCGACGGCTCCATGCTCACCTTCACACAGACACACAAACACACACTTTCCCTTAAAGACTTCAGCTTCAGCCAGAAGAACCTTTAAGGAACAAAAGGCTCCGAGACGAGTGGAGCCAGACGGGCTCTAACCCCCGACGGGCTGAAGTCAGGCCTCACGTTGGACACACACATTAAACCCACAGATAAGGACACAGAGGATCAGACGGCCGTTCACCTGCAGACTGAAGGATTTCTGTGTTTTGGGCGTCGGCAGCCGGAGAGCAGCGACCGGAGCTGGAGCAGCCGTCACTCTGCTCGGCTCCCGCTCGGCCGGAGGAGTCACCTGACAGGAAGAGGAAGCACAACACACTCATCACCCCCCCGAGCATCACAGAGCATCTCCCACCAAAGAGCTACCTGCACAGTCTCACTTTAATGTTTGTTCTTTGGTTATTTGATCATTGACTGGAGCCTCGTCTCTACCTGAGTGAAGGGTTGGGCCATGGGAGCGGAGATCTTGTCTTTCCTGGGCCGTCCCTTCTTCCTCTTCTCCACCACCTCCGCTCCGTCCATCAGCAGATCCGGCTTCCTCTTGCTGAACGACAGGTTTTTGTTGATGGTGGCCATCTTGTCCTCGCTGTCGCTGCTGGAGTCTTCTTTGGCTTTTACGTCTTTCAGGACAGAGACACCGTCTTTGGGCCTGAAGGACAAACAGAAGAATCTCAGTTTGCTTTTTGAACGGATTCTTTGCTTCTCAAAGTTCTGCTGCGTCACATTTATGAACTATTGAAATCTACTTCACTTGAACTGAGACCTTTCTAGAGGCATGAGTCCAGAGATGGAGGTGATGACGGCCGTGATGCCCGGCGTGGCCTTTGACCTCTCGGTGAACCTGGAGTCCAAAGCTTTCATCGGCTCGATCTTGGAGGCGGACGTGAGCAGCAGAGTGGATTTCACACTGAAACACATGGAAACCAGAAAATGAGACGAAGAGAAGGAGGTTGACGAGAAAATCAAGAGCGATCTTCATGTAAAACAAAGAATAAAGGACGAGTGTGAGAACAGAAGAGAAAATGGAGGTGGTCTTGTACCCGTCTTTGTTGTCCTCCAGGCCCTTGAGGCCGCCGGCTGCAGAAGAGGTGAGCAGGAGGTCACTGCCGGGCCTCAGCCCCAGAGAGGAGGCCGGTCCTGGGCAGGAGTCCGAGCTGATCTGAGGGATGAGATGATTGGACATGGAGCAGCCCGAGGGCAGGATGGGGACGCTGTTGAACAGAGCCGGTGAGAAGTCCCTGCAGAGACAGAGGAACAGTGATCGTCTGCTCCATCGTACTGAGATAGAGGACATCAGGACGTTGAGACTCACCCCGTGTCCAGCTGAGCGATGCACAGCGGCGTGATCCGTCTCCGGCCGTCCGCGGTTCTCGTCTCCACTTGTTTCTTCAGAAGGTTCTGCAGGAAAATGACCCGTCAGAGAAATTCAAGATCCAAAAAAATCATAAATAAAATTATAAAACCATGAAGACTTGAACATGTGCCAAGTCGGCTCTGAATCTATTCTCTGTTTCTTCTGCTCTAACGTCTAAAGGCTCGTTCACACCTTGTTGAACCTGAACATCATTACAGTGTGTGAAACTGTAAACTTAGTATTTTAATGGCAAGAAATTAATTAATATACAATGAATTAATATATGATCCTTTATCAAATGCCTCAGACTTCTGACTTCGTCCCTTGAAGATGATTTCTTTCCATACCTTCCTGATGTCCTCCAGAGACTCCCCGTTCATCACGCTGTTGAGTTTGGGGGCGGAGGACTCGGGCCCGGCGCTGCCCGGCCCCGCGGTGGCCTGGGCCGAGTTCTGTCGCTCCTGCTGGTACTTGAGCATCTCCGGGTTCTCGATGATGGTGGTGGAGAGCTGAGCCTCCGTGCTGGTGATAGCCAGACTCTTCCCGTAGATGTTGGAGTGAATGCTGTTCTGTACGTCGGAGGGAGAGAGAGCAGAACTTTGATTTGGGTTCTTTTGGTGCTTGAGAGAAAACAGAAGTTTCTCCTTTGCTCTCAAAGGAAAAATGTTATGTTTCAGTTTTCTATGGTAGTTTGTGCAGAGGGTGAAAATCTCTTCTCTGTCTCCAACGATTGATTTTGTGTTCTGAGATTAAATAATTGAATGTGTTTGTGTTAGGAGCCGGATGAGAGTCTTACCTTCTCCTCCTCGCTCAGCGGGTCTCCCAGTTCATCCAGTGAGAAGTCCAGGTAGGCCACAGTGCCGTCCATGGAACACACCAACATCCCCAGACCCGTCAGAGTCCTGACACACACACACACACACACACACACACACACACACACACACACACACACACACACACACACACACACACACACACACACACACACACACACACACACACACACACACACACACACACACACACACACACACACACACACACACACACACACACACACACACTTTGACTTCAGTTTTGGGTCTTTCACCGATGACAGATTCAGGGAAACAGACACAGACTCGTGTGTCCGTGTGTGGCAGGAGTAACTCACCAGGAGATGTCCATAATCGATTTATCAAAGAGATCGTGAATGACCACCAGGGGGCGCTTCAGTGAGGTCAGCTGGAGAGAGAGGAAAGACGTTAGGACACTCGTGATCCCGTCATGTATTCTCCCTCGAGGTGAGGAACATTCCATCGAACACGGAGGTCGTCTCTAATTCACTCTGTGCTTTTTAGCTAAATTATCAACTCGCCAACAATTTTTGGAACTCAGATCGACTGAAGAGACTCGACAACCCCCCCCCCCCCCCCCCCCCCTTCTTTAAACATGAGTAAGGTGCATCATAAACTTTCAAACCCAAACTGACCCAGACGGAGAGCGAGCGGTCCTTGCTGCCGACGGCGCAGCAGCAGTACGGACAGCTGGGTTTCGGGGAGCTGCCGTTCTTCTGTTTCTTCTTAAAGATCTTTGGGTTGAATTTCTGCAGAGAAGAGACAGAAAGGTCAGAACGTGGACGAGACCCGAGGGAGTACATCGTCAACTGGACGAAGACGAGGGTAAGACGTCCTCACCACCACGGTGACAGCTTTGCGGTGACCCACGAAGTCCATGTTGGTCTTCCAGCCGTCCCTCTCCACGATCTGGGCCGTGGGGCCGGAGTTGTTCATGGCGTGAGCCGACACCAGATACTGACCGTCCGGGGACCAGGACAGACGCAGGACGTGGGTCGTCCCGCCGCACTGAGACACAGAGAGAGAGAGAGAGAGAGAGAGAGAGAGAGAGAGAGAGAGAGAGAAGAGAGTGAAACTGTGCAACAGGACAGAAGATACAGAAATATCCACCTGAAGAAACGAGGTAAACACAGGAGGAGCACTGAGGAGCACGTGTGTGTACCTCGTTGAAGGGTTTGGTGATGTTGGCCTCCATCTGCCAGTCCATCGTCCTCCACACTTTGAGGCTGTGGTCGTCGGCCTGGGAGGCGATGTACTTCCCCACCGGGTCCCAGGTCAGGCCTTTCACCAGCCCAGTGTGTCCCCGCAGACATGTGACCATCTCTGGAGACACAGAGGGACAGAGGGACATGGATGAAGACGGACTCAGACATAAATCCTACTCCAACGACAAGCAGCACCAGATTTAATAACAAAAAGTACAGATTCATTCAAACAAACACTGATAAACTCAGGGCAGCTTTTTAATAACGTGAATTAATTGTGTGATGATATGAAATCAACTTTTGATGGATCCACGTGTTTGTGGAGCCGGTCGAGTTTCAGCTGCAGCTCTAACGTCGGAGCAGATTCTCGTACCTGGGAATTTCCGAGCGTTCCAGATGACGATGGTGTTGTCGACGCTGCAGGAGGCCAACCACACGTCGTGAGGAGACCAGGCCACGTCCATCACATCTACAGCACACACACAGACACACACACACACAATCAGATATCAACGTGTGAGTCTAGAGAAAAGTCAAAGTTAAAATGTTACTCGTTAAGATACTAGTACACAGTGTGTTTATATGTGTTACAGTGTTCACCTGCACATCTGACTCATTGTGTAACTTGTGGGAACATAGTGTGTGTACATGCCGCATAATGTATTGTTGTGTTACCTCCGGTGTGATTCCTCAGGATGGTGACGCACCTCCACTGCTCCACGTTGGCCAGTTTACTGCTCGACCCGAACACTGTGCTCGGACCGATGAATCTGCAGAAACACACACAAGCAGACACACACACACACGGTCAACACAAACGAGCAGCTGACTCAACAGGGACAAGAACTAATCCTTTGCACTAGAGCATTATCTCTGATTTGTATTTATGACCTGAAGGCCACTGTTGGTTTTTGTATCATGAATTTTTTATTGAGAATCATGGAAATGTCACGATATCAACTTCTACAGATTTGGTTTCATCTCTACTTGTTTTGTTGTAAATGCATCATGTGTATTTGCTGATTGTGTGTTTGTACGTACGCAGCTCTCCTCCACACCATGACCAGCTTGTCGTCTCCTCCTGATGCCAGGTACAGTCCATTGTTGGACCAGCGCACACAGTTCACACACGCTGCACAGACACACACACACACTCGTGTTAACTTTGATAGTTTGACGTCAGAACATGTCTTTTGCAGCACAACGCATTTCTGAGCAGAAGAATCGTTGCAGTACTTTACTCAATAAACCAAAAGAAATCCCTCTTGGATAAGAACCTGAAGACGTGTTGTGTTTTAATCCACAAATATTACATTTCTACGCACAACGCGATGATTTGACTCAACAACAGATATCACAACGGGGCTGGTTACCTAGGTGATTGTCCATCTGGCAAAGCATCTTGGGAATACTCTCGTTCTTCTCGTCCTCCTCGCGGAGGACCGGCGCCATGTTCCAGATCATCACCTTTCCAGAATCCTCCCCTGATAACAAATACAACACTTAGAAAAACAACAACCACAAAAAATACACAACCCGAACACACACACAGCTGATTTTCTGTGTCATGACAGTGGTGAAGACAACCCCCCCCCCAAAAAAAAAAACAGTTCAATGGGTCCAGGAGATTAATCTGAAAACCTCACATGTATGGAGAGAGAGGAAAGCATCAAGTATATCTATAACCTGAGGCTACAGGAGGATAACATTATGATATCCATTCAGTGCATGTTTTTAAAAAAAGTGAACATTTCTATAATTATCTGTCCATTTCCGAACAAACCAGTGAGCAGTTCTCTTACCTTGTCCACCAGTTGCAAACTTTGTGCCATCAGGATGAATGTCCACTGAAAATATGGGTTTGCCTGAGAAACACAACGTCAACAACACAAACAGGTTATTATCATAAGAGAAGAAGAAAAAATAGATTTTCACGGAAAAAACATCAAACGTGATCAAGAAATAATGAACTGAACTTGTTTCTATAAACTTGGCTTCAGGCGGTTTGTCTGGGATTCGGACTGGGAACCATCTCGCTGTGAGACGATGGTGATAACCACTGCACCACCATGCCGCCTGCTATTAATATTATTGCTATATGTGCAAATACGTATTTCTTATTAAGTCAATATGTTTTGTTGTTGTTGGTGTGAAGCAGTTTAAGATGAATCTGGTGTAGAAAAAGTTTGTTTACAAATAAAAATGAATATTACAATGTTTACCTGCCTTCTGCTCTGTCTGTGTAAGTTATATATTAAGATTTAAATGTAGAACAAATCACTCGTTCTTTGTTTTCTGACATTTTGTTAAGGAAATTTCTCAAAACAATACATATCTGATGGTTGCAGGGTTCAGTTCAATTCATAAATGTAAATAACTTATTTATATTGTTTTTTATCTCGTGTAGGAAACACTTTAATGTTGCTTTTATCATTATTATCACATTATCGGTTGAATTTCAGTTATGTGTACATTTATCAATTTCCCTTTGTTATTTATCAACAACAAACATCTGTTGGTTTATTGAGAGGTTCTATTGTGTTCTATTATTTGAAACCACTTCCTTTGTGTGAATATTGCTCCTTGTTGAGACACTTTTATTGTTGTTGTGAAATGTTTTATAAGAAATACAGATAACCCTGATTATTGTTGTCATTAGCAGAGGTATGATCCTGGTTGTGTTACCCTGCTGGTTGTGTGTTTATGTGTGTGTGTGTGTCCAGTAACTACAGTTTATAACTTGATGAGGTGAACACTGTTTAACAACAGGAGCTGGTGAACTTCTCCATCAGGAGCGGATCGCCTCCATGTGAGAGCTCGTTAGCTTCGCCCTGAACCTCGACTCCTCTCTGGGGTGAACTCCACTGACAGCCCCCGCGGCTCGGCTCCACGCGAACCCTCAGAACCGGGACCGGGACCGGAACCCAGCCGGGCTCGATGGGCGTCAGGATGTAAGATGGAGTCGGGGCGAGAGCCCAACTTGGAGGCTGTGGCAGGTCAGTGGAGCTAGCAGTTGAGCTAACAGGCTAACGAGCTAGCTGCGGTTAGCAAACATTAAGATGGCAGAGCCGCTGCCGAGCTACAACCAGCAGGTGAGTTTCACTTGTTGACTTTAATCCGGTTCGAGGGAGTTCATCCCCGGGGGGAGCTCGTGTGGAGCTCCGCCGTCGAGTCCCGCGGACCCCCCCTCCCGACAACAAAAGCCCGAGTGGCTCCCCGGCTCCCGGCGGGCTCTCACCGTTGTGGCTCACCCAGCTCGGCTTCAGCAGCTTCATGGTCACCGACACTTTCTTTACCCTCCTCCGGCCTGGGGTCGAGAAAGAGCCCGTCCAGCGGGCGGCACCGGGCGGGGGAAGCGACTCGAAGCTCCGGCTCTTTGTCTCAAACTCTGTGCGACACTTGTCCGCGTGTGTGCCCCAGCTCCATCACCTCCGCGGCGGCAGCGGCAGCAGCATCATCCCGGAGACTGCGAGCCCGAGCAGCGGCGACGCACCGGAGGCTAACCCGGACCAAGAGCGAGGTGACACCGGGGGCAGCTCGGGAAGCGTTTCCGCTGCTTTTGACCGCGCACCGGAAACGTGTGTCGGGCAGATGTCACAATAAATCCACCGGGTGCAGACTTTAAAGGATTTGAAGTGAAAATAAAACTCAAAGATATTTTAATTTATCACGTGTTTTACATATTCTTAAATGGAATCAACTGGATCCGATAAAAACAATATAATAGCTACATTACCACTATATTTACAAGACAGAGTTTTTATTTTGAAGGGAGTTATATCCTGTATTGCGGAAACTCGGGAATTTAAACTGCACAGAAAAGTATCAACAGTTTTCTTTTGTTCGATTTAATCTGAGAATCGAACCAACCGGAAAAAACACGTAGAATCTGTAACGTTCTAATGAGAAGTGCAATAAATAAAATATGAAAAACATAATGTGGATAAAACAGAACGGAAGCACGACACAGGATCACTTCATTCAGTCCGACCTGCTACAGGTCATAACGGGTAGAAAATAAAATATATTAAACATTTTAAATAAATAAAATCGTCTTAATGAAATCTAATCGGGTGCAGAATTTCAAAGTTGAATGAAAACATAGATACTTACCAACCGTAATTAAATAAATTCTCAGGAATAAACCCAGTGCCTCTTATCTTTACTGTCCGAATTATAAGAATCATTTATTTTTCAGTTTTGATAATGACAGTGGACCCACAACACCTGAAGTCAGAGTGAAATATAATGCTGTATAAATGACTCAGGGTAAATTGATGGTTTTAAGATCGTTATTCCAGAGTTTAACATGTGTTCTAAGTCACAGAAGAGACACAGACACACAAAGAACTTCATTCGATCCTGTTCAGACTCAACCTAGAGTGAACTTTTATTTATTGTCTCTGTTTCATAGCTTCACTGAACTCATAGCAAACACCACGATCATTATTAATAATTATTTAAATTGTAAAAAAAAGTTTATCCCAAGAGAAAATATTTAAAATACACATCCATGTTATCTCTACAATTTATAATTCTACTGATGATAGTGTTTGACACATTATTCATCCACATAATCATGGGATTTTTTAAAACTGAATTAAAAGTGGAAAAAAATGTATTTTTAAATTCGTTAAATCAAACATATTTTCTTAGTAAAAATCAGTTTGGGAATAATAATTCTCAGACTGATATTATAAAAAGAACAGAGAAGAAAATACAAAGAAAATCCATAAACATTTTAGTTTCTTTCCCCAAAATACAACCCCGGAACCCATTAAACTGTAATGCCCTCACTTAGTCTCCTTTCTTTGGTTTAAGTTAAATGTTTTACCTTTAGTAACAAAGGACAGATACTTAACCCATTATACTGTTCCTGTGTTCATGAATCCCAGCTTTAAAACAACATAGTTAGTGCATATATTAAAACTTCAGACTGTCCCACACGCCAGAGGAGAATTTAAACCTGCATGTCAGTTAAGAGGTGAGGCCTGCAGGGGGCAGTGTCGAGTTGTGTCCTTGGAGGTAGCGTCTTCCTCACCGAGGTCACAGTTTCCCTCCGGAGGTCGTTTGTCTGCTCGCGCTCACCCGAGCGTCTTAGTCCATTTTTTAAAATCACTTTTCAGATCATGCAGCTGTTTGTGAAGAATTCAAACTGTTTCACGCTGAATGTTCACAGAGGATTTTCCTGCAGCTGCTGGTCCGGCTCACCGACCGGAGGCTCCTCTGAACGTGGCTTCGATCTGCTCCAGCGTCTTGCCCTTGGTCTCGGGGATGAAGGCCATGGTGAAGATGACGTTGAGGATGCACATGGAGGCGAACAACCAGAAGGTTCCAGCGCTGGTGAGAAGTATCTGGAGGTCAAAGGAGCATCGACAGGGACGGATCAGAGTGAGACCATTACACAAATCCCCACCATCACCAGACTCCTGGTGTCCCTGTGGTGCTGAGACTCACCATCATATCCTGGAAGGTTTTGGTGATGAGGAACGCCATGCTCCAGTTGGTCAGGACGCAGATGGAGCTGGCAACCCCCCGCACTTTGACGGGGAAGATCTCCGACATGATGAGCCACGGGATCGGACCCCAGCCCAGAGCGAAACCTGAGAACACAACCAGTGATTCAGGTGGTACGACACACACACACACAGACACACAAACCCCCGTGCTCATCCGCTGACCGACTCTCCAGTTTAAAAATGGCCCCATCTGCTCCGTCCGACTGGTTCATGATGCGGATGCGTCACAGCTGCGTGTGCACGGCGGTCTCACCTGCGATGAAGACGGCCATGCTGGCGAGGGCGAGCCAGGTCAGGTCCGAGTGCGGCTCGGCTCCGAGGAGGCTCAGCGGGGGGGTGCCGCCATCGTGGATCCTGGACATCAGGTAGAAGTAAACTCCGAACGAGGTGGTGCTGACCACCATGGCAGTTCCTTGATTATCAAACAAAAACAATCTGTGATCAGTGAATTCAAATTAAGAGATTAAGAGATACGTTTATTTGTACCAAACACATGCACAGACATAAACAACACACTCATGCAGGTAGGTTAATTTATCCTCTGCTTTTGACCCATCTGGTGCAGGACACACAGAGCAGTGAGCGACCATGTGCGGCACTCGGGGAGCAGATGTTGGGGGAGTAAGGTGCCTTGCTCAGGGGCACTAGACAGGGTAGGGAGACTCTTGGATTTTTGGACAGATCAATCCAGGTTCGTCTTTTGTTGTCTCTCCGTGGAGTCGAACCAGAGACCTTCTCTGCCCATAGTCCAAGTTTCTGCCACTAGACCACCGCCTCTCCATCAGATCAAATGAGTAAAGAAAAGGATCGTGCTCTAAATTACCTGAAATGATGAGAAGCACTTTCCTTCCGGCCTTGTCCATGATCAGCGCCGCCACCGCAGTGACCACGACCTGAATCAGACCCACGATCACCGACGCCAGGTCGCTCTCCTGAAAAACAACACACTCACATCTTCAAGAGGTTTCACCACAACAACGTGAACAGACTCATTTGTATTTCATAACAAAAAGAAGGGACCCAGTATAGAACCCTGTGGTATCCCACATCCCAGTGATCGGACTGGTATGAACGAACCTGATTCAGGCTCATCCCACTGAGACTCATCGCTCTAACGAGATGTTTAATGATTCCTTTGTGTATACAAATTGTTTTTCACCATATATAAATTAAATCTGTTGAAGTTTATCAACCAGTCTTTTGTCAAATTGAACGTATGTATATAATTAACGATTTAAAAACCCTCTTACTTTGAAATGTGCTTGTTCAAATATGGTCTCAGCGTAGAACATGATGGCGTTGATCCCCGTGAACTGCTGGAAGATCATCAGCATGATGCCGATCACCAGCGGCTTGTAGACGCCCGGGTCCTTCAGGTCGGACATCTGGAAGCCCGAGCCCTGAGAGGAACACGGGACAGGTCAGATGTGACCAGCGAGACTCGGGTTGACCTTTGACCTTAACAGTCCCTGTCCTGTGGTGCTGTCGTGGTCAGAACATCTTCGGCCTTCAGGCGTGACCTCTCACTCTGTTCTTTATTCCTCAGCTCCATCACAAGCCCCACCTCCACCGTCCTTTAAACCTCCACCCGGACTCACCCGCTCGTCACAGCCGCTCTCGATGCGGGCGCACTCCCACTCCACGGGGGCGTCCGGCCCCCGCAGGAAGCGCAGGGCCTCCTCGGCCTCGCGCCGCTTCCCCTGGGACAGCAGGAAGCGAGGCGTCTCGGGCATGAAGCACATGCACACCATCAGCAGCGTGGGGGGGACGGAGCAGCAGATCGCCAGCCAGCGCCAGTCCAGGAAGAGACCTGCAGAGGAAGTTCACAATGAAGCTGATCCTGGTTCACTGCTCAGAGCTTCTGGAAGGAAGTTATGATATCTGTCAGCAGGAAATCAATAAGTATGGGATCATATGGAATCTTTAACAATATGCTGAGCACTGTTCTTCATATGGAATCTTTATTCACACCTTCTCTCCCCCAAAGCTGCTTTCTGCTAATCTCTGCTCACTTCATTCAAGTGTCTGTTTAATGTAGATTTTAAAAGCCCATTATTATTATTATTACTATTATTAAAGTTTAGTATTTCTGTGTCGGGAAGAAGCACATTATTAACTTTTCACTTTCTTTAAAGTTCTGAGAAACAATGTTTTTCAGAACTTTAGTTGATTTCATAGAGAATAATTTCTCCATCTTTATGAAACAATGAGACATATTCAGAGGACAGACATTTATGAGTGGGTGTAATGTGGTTTTTGGGGACGTATGAGTTCTAAATAAATCATTTAAATAATAAGAACGTAAGGACTGGTGGTCCGTCGGCTTTAACCAGCGACCAGGAGCTGCCACTGGTCGACACAGAGGAGCATTGTCACGTCCAAGTTCCCTCACGAATATCTCCGTCTAAAAATATCCTTCTCTACTGATCTGATTGTTCCACTGAGTTCTCCACAATGACCACAGTGTGGAGCTCTGGGCCGAGCAGCCGCTGGTCTGTGATGAAACAAACCACATTACGTGAGATCCACTTCCTCATCCTGAGACAGGTTATTCCAGATCGTGGTCGACTTCTCTTCCTTGACACGTGAATCCGCCCTTACATTTAGAAAACTCTAAAAAGGCATCTGGTTCATGAAACCATTTATCTGTCCAGTGAATAAAAGAGACGTTTATTCCAAATCCAGCAACAAACATGTTTTCAGAGCTCATGAAGTTGGTTTTGTTGGTTTTGTCCAGATTTTCCAGTCGTTTGACATTTGAGCCTCGATCCAATGAAAGAAGAGACTTTGTTGTTCCAGTGAAAACTGTTGACAGTGAATTATCCAGAGGAAATCAGCCTCATAAGATCTAAGAGGAGTTCCTATGGAAAGAGATCATGATGTCTACAGCTCAACCTTGCTGATCGTTTTACATGACCCATCATCCTGTTTGGTCTTTTCTAATCTTTCTGAATCCTCAAACTTTCTGATCATTTCTAGGTTAATATAATTTATCGGAGGTCACAGACTCGAGGTATCGGCCTCGGCCTCGAGTCCAGCATCGTAAAAACAGCTGATTTATTTCGCCTTCATCTGATTCCTGGATTTAACCACTAACGGTTTAATTTTTAACTTTATTATAATCATTAACACAACTCAAACAATCAAACACACCAACAACCCAAAAACCGAGTCTCACGCCCGCTGCACCACGTCCGTCATGAGACCCCGGTGTCACGTGACCTAATGGCATGCAGTTAACAAGATTAGGGAGCGAGCAGCCATGTCACTCGGGGGGGGGGGGGGGCTGCTCCTATCTGAGGACGATCGGTCACATGACAATCAGCTCCTGCTCGTCTCAGCAGGAGAAGCTTGTTCAATCATCACAGAGTGAATCAACACACTTCAGATAAGAGCACAGATCCTGAGTCTGTGTGTGGAGGTTATAAAACTCAAGATATAAAACTCAATGTTATAAAACTCAATGTTGCTTCATTTCACAGCTCGTAACCTGCAGCTTTGACCTCGAAGGGCTTCTTCATTCACAGCTCACTCAGGGTTCAACCTCCACCGAGGCCCAACAGTTCAAACTCAATCAAGCTGCAGCAGATCACAGACTCACGAGTCGTCTGAACGAATCAGGATCCGAGTTCTTCTCTGACAAATCAGGGAAATGTGGAAAAAGACCTTCACAGAAAGAAATCGTGGGATTTTTGTCCGGATATAAATTCTGGATCGAGGCCAAAATGTAATGAATTACTTCATGACCACATCCTTCCACCAAGTTGAGAGGAAATGAGTTCATTAGTTTTTAAGTAATGAGAAACAAACGATTGGACTCGGGTGAAAACTTCCAGCAGAGGAAAGGATCTGATCTGAGATCAGAGGCTGCCATGTTGAAGACGTCATTTGAAGCCGTGATCAAACGTCTGGTTTCATCTCCTGCGTTTCTTTTGTTTCTCTTTCTAATCTTCACTTCACTCAGTTCCACAGACCTGGAGTCAGTCGTTATTAAATGACTTTGTATAAAGACACGTAGAGTATTCAGAGCGTACATACCTGCCAGATAAACTCCCATGATGCCGAGCACCACCATGAGCTGCACACAGGAGCCAAGCGTGCCGCGGACCCGCTCGTGGGCCATCTCAGAGATGTAGAGCTGTGAGGAGACACAGGAGGACACACAGGAGGAGACACATGAGGACACACATGAGGAGACACATGAGGACACACATGAGGAGAAGCACAAGGAGACACATGAGGAGACACAGGAGGAGAAGCACGAGGAGACACAGGAGGAGACACAGGAGGACACACATGAGGACACACAGAAGGAGAAGCACGAGGAGACACATGAGGAGATACAGGAGGAGACACAGGAGGAGACACAGGAGGACACACATGAGGAGACACATGAGGAGAAGCACGAGGAGACACATGAGGAGACACAGGAGGAGACACAGGAGGAGACACAGGAGGACACACATGAGGAGACACAGGAGGAGACACATGAGGAGACACATGAGGACACACATGAGGAGAAGCACGAGGAGACATATGAGGAGACACAGGAGGAGACACAGGAGGAGACACAGGAGGAGACACATGAGGACACACAGAAGGAGAAGCACGAGGAGACACATGAGGAGACACATGAGGAGACACAGGACACACATGAGGAGACACAGGAGAAGACACAGGAGGAGACACAGGAGGAGACACAGGAGGAGACACATGAGAATGTTTATCTGATTCTTTCATTACTCGTTAACCAACATTGATTCATTTCCTGTTTCACTGATTAAAGTTTGGTTTGTAAAACAGCAGAAAAAAGAGAAAATGCTAATCACTAATTACCAGAAGCTCGAAAAGTCATTGATTCATGTTTTTAATGTTTGTATGAAGCTTCTTTGATTCACTGATAAAGTTAAAGCTTAGTTTTTAAGGTTTTCCTGTAAAAGTACCTCAGATACACAAGTAAAATCACAAGTAGAGTTTAATTTAATTTAATTGTGATGTAATAGTCGTCGGGCTGGAGGCCGCGAGGCAGGAAGTCAGTGTGTGAAAGTAGACAGTGGACAGAAGCTTCATCATGGACATTGAAGCGTCTCTTACCGGGACGACCAGGGACGTGACCCCGCTGGCGAGGCCGGTGAGCACCCGGCCCACGTACAGCATCCACACGTTCTGCGCCGCGATGATGATGGTGAAGCCGAAGACGAAGGGCAGCGAGCAGAACATCAGGCTGAGCTTCCTGCCGATCTTCTCCACCATCCAGCCGCCCAGCAGCCCCCCCACCGCCGCCCCCACCGTCACTATGGACTGAACCACACCACACC
Source organism: Platichthys flesus (assembly GCF_949316205.1). Classification (NCBI taxonomy): domain Eukaryota; kingdom Metazoa; phylum Chordata; class Actinopteri; order Pleuronectiformes; family Pleuronectidae; genus Platichthys; species Platichthys flesus. The sequence goes on from NC_084947.1 coordinate 1,131,431, forward strand.
TCAGGGAACAAGCTCGGCAGTTTGATCTGCTTCTTACATTTGGGTGTGACCAACTTTGATATGGAAAGTTATTCAATTAAAAAGTTGACATTGAAATTTCTTCTCTTAAATAAATAGAGCTGCTGATTCAAAGAGTAATAAGCTTTAAATTCTGCTTCAAATAAACACTTAGATCTGAAAAGTGAATTTTAAATCTACTGGGTAGAAAGTCTCTGTTGACAGACGAGGCTCGGCAGCAGGTTTCTGACCTGACGTGAACCTGCTGAGTCATGATGTAACTCTGCTGATCAAACACTTCACACAGTGACTCATCAACACATGATGTCATACCCCGAACCAGCTGGCCTGCACGGCGTCGAGCCGCAGCCGCGGGTCCGAGATCTGCATGAGCTCAGGCAGCGCCGGGGAACTGTAGCCCAGCACGAAGCCGAAGCTCATCGGCCCCAGGACGGACGCAAACGTGGCCAGATACAAGTTCCTGTTCCTCACTTTGCTGCAGACACACACAGACACACACAGACACACACTTCATTCAGAGAGAACTTCACAAGGATTCGGATTCACAACAAATCACACAGGTCGAATAAAAAGCACATCACATAAGAGAAATAGTAGCATCTTTGAGTCTGTGTGTCCTTGTGTCTCTGTCCCTTTGAGTCCTGTGAACTGACCTCAGGTAAGCCTCCTGCTCAGACATGAGTCTTTGTCTCTCTGTATCTTAGTCTCTGGGTGTCTTTGACTCCTGTGAACTGATCTCAGGTAAGCGTCCCGCTCAGACATGAGTCTTTGTCTCTCTGTATTTTAGTCTCTCTGTGTCTTTGAGTCCTGTGAACTGACCTCAGGTAAGCCTCCTGCTCAGACATGAGTCTTTGTCTCTCTGTATCTTAGTCTCTCTGTGTCTTTGAGTCCTGTGAACTGATCTCAGGTAAGCGTCCTGCTCAGACATGACTCTTTGTCTCTATGTATCTTTGTCTCTCTGTATCTTAGTCTCTCTGTGTCTTTGAGTCGTGTGAACTGACCTCAGGTAAGCGTCCTGCTCAGACATGAGTCTTTGTCTCTCTGTATCTTAGTCTCTGTGTGTCTTTGAGTCGTGTGAACTGACCTCAGGTAAGCGTCCTGCTCAGACATGAGTCTTTGTCTCTCTGTATCTTAGTCTCTCTGTGTCTTTGAGTCCTGTGAACTGATCTCAGGTAAGCGTCCTGCTCAGACATGACTCTTTGTCTCTATGTATCTTTGTCTCTCTGTATCTTAGTCTCTCTGTGTCTTTGAGTCGTGTGAACTGACCTCAGGTAAGCGTCCTGCTCAGACATGAGTCTTTGTCTCTCTGTATCTTAGTCTCTCTGTGTGTCTTTGAGTCGTGTGAACTGACCTCAGGTAAGCGTCCTGCTCGGAGATGAGTCCGGCCGGGTCCTCCTCTCCTCCGCCGTCCTCCAGCAGCCTCCTCCGCTCACTGGGAGTCTCCATGCAGAAAGCCTGACTTCACCTCCTGTGCTGTCTTCAAACCATCAACCTCAGGTCGGACTGAGTCACAACAACAACAACAAAAACAACAACAACAACAGCAGCAGCAGAAGCAGCAGCAGCTGGAGGAAGAAGAAGAGGAAGAGGAGCAGCGGAGACTGAAGCTACATGAAGCCGTGAATGGAGCGCGGATCTCGGCCTGACGCTGCCTGCGAGCCGGGTTGTTTCTCTGGAGCTTCACTTCCTGTTACTTCCTCACTTTGCTTTGTCAACAAGTCAGTCAGCTGATCACCGTGTCCGGCTTCCTGGGTGGATCTTTTCAGAATAAGAGACTTCCGGGAGGCATCGGAACAGAGTAACACTAACACGTCACCGTCACGTTCTGAGAAATGCAGGTTTCTAGTTTGTATTAATTTGTATAATAAAGGTATTAATTCTTTATTGTGGGTTTCAAATGTGTAAACGATGAGAATCAGTTACAAAGTGGACGAACTTCCGTGTTGTTTCCTAAAACTAAAACGTCCGAATAGAAACGACACCGGAAGTGAAGGGAGGGAACTATCCCTGTTTTTGTTTTAAAAATAAAAGCCTGTGGTTTCCATGGTGACGTCCAGGTTCACCAACATCACGCAGAAACTTTAAAATGTCAACGAAGTAAAAAATGAAAAGTTAAAACAGCTTGAATCAGCGAGTTGACCGACCGGATGGAGCCTGAAGAGAGAAACGATGAGACGGGGAAATAAACCGGAAACAGCGGTTCGGTGGTTGAACTTTAAATCTGCTTAAAACCGTTTTTATTATGAAGAAGTTTGAATCATGCTTTATTTTATTTGTTGAAGTATTTTAACCCCAGCTAAGTTAAGAAACTACAGATTAACTTTGTTATGGAGCTTTTAATTTTAAACCATTTAATTTGATTTCCTTTTTCAACAATACATTATGTCTGTAAAAGAGGAAACAATACAAATTTAGAGGAACCTGTTTTGTGAGTCGGTCTAATTGTCCTCGTGTGAGTTTAAAACCCTGAGGAAACCATTGTGGTTTTGTTTTCCAGCAGCGAGCAGAGGAGCAGGGTTCGATTCCCTCGGTGTCTCAGGAGGAGCCGGACGAGGCTCAGAGGAGAAACTCCTTCAAGCAGCTTCTTGGTTCCAGTGAAACTTTGAAGCTCCGTCACAGAATGGAGCTGACGGGGAAACTCATCCTCCAGAGCAGAGCTGCAGAGCAGTGAGGACCAGCACTGAGAGGAAACAACACACTTCCATCAGCTTGGACTTGACTGTAGATTTCACTGAGTCTCAGTGACTCAAGTTCTGTGGTTGAATAAAACTTAAAATGTATTTTTCTGTGCAGTTACTCAAGTGGAGAAGAGGCCATGAGGGAGCGTCAGTACGAGAAGGCCGTGATCTGCTTCTCTAGAGCCGCCACGCTGCAGCCGGAGCAGGTGCTGCACACAAAACTACACAAACACTGACTGTGTGTAACAATGTGTGTGTTTCCACTGGTGATGATGGGAAGAAATACATACATTAAAAATTTGATATCTGTAAATTCACTGAAGTTATAAAAAACATGATTATAACAATAAAGTAAAGTGCAGGAAAAATCTATTCAAGCAATAAATGGAAAGAAATATCTGTAATACACATTCACCACTGTCTGTGAGTGAACATGATAAAATCACAGAAACCATCTGTTAACATGGAGAAGGAAGCATTTACCATCAATACTGCAGCCAGCCACCAGGGGGCGATCAAGATGCTTTGGCTTCACTTTCGGTATCATCTTGTTACTTTTGTATGTTTTTGTGTGTTTGTCGATTTGAACCTCAGTTGTGTGGGTCTTTCAGACTCGGCTGTTTGTGGCTCAGGCGGAATCGTACCTGCAGCTCTGTGACTTCCAGTCGGCAGCAGCCTGCTTTCAAAAGGCCGAGCTCCTGGAGCCCGGAGCTTTCAGCTGCCGCTTGGCTTTCATCTACTATCTCCAGGTGAGCGGCTCCACAGCGCCCCCTCTGTTCCCACTGGGGTCTATCACCCTGCTACCCAGAGCCAGGATCATGTTTTTACACCTGTGTGTGTGTTTATGAACAAAATCACCACAACACAAGGACATTTGTGATTTAAAAGAGTAGTTGTGATGTGAAAATCATCTTCATCTTCATGCTTCACGTGGTCGTTGTGCCTCATGTCCTCAGGGTCAGTGTCTGTTCGACAGAGCTCTCTTCTCAGAAGCTCTGGACTCGTTCAGCCGAGCTGCTGAGCTGAAGCCCGGCTGCAGAGTCCTCGCTGCCAGACGGTAACCAGCAAACACATTCTGTATTTATGATGTCAGAAGTTTGTCATATCTGAACAAACCACAGACTGTAGATGAAGATGGACGACGTGTCTCAACTTTCTCAGACTGTCCAGGATTATTATAGATCAGACCCTGACTGGACCCTGAACCAATCAGGAGTCAATCAGGACGTTATTACAGATATTCTCATATGTCTGTGTCACATTAATGTTGATGACTCGGTGTCTCTCAGTCTGGCCTGTCTGGCAGCTGCAGGTCTTCACGCTCACTGTCTGAAGCTGGTCAACGACTGGATGACATCGGACGGTCCGACCTCTGACCTCTACGTCCTCAGAGCCCGGCTGCACCGACGACTCCAGCAGGTCAGAGCTGCTCATGCCTTGATCAAATCTAAAGATCTCTGCAGATTTGAAAACATAACGTGACTCAGCGACAGATAAAACAGGTCGGATGATTTTAGACGATTTAATGTGGAACAGTTACAGATTCAACTTTTAATTCAGGCGGTTGAACTTGTTACAGAACTTGAATCTGAAGTTTGTCTTTCTGTCAAAACAAAAACAAAAGTCCTAGAAAGATTGAAATCACCAGATTTCTCCAAGAGGTTTGTGAGGTGCATGAAAACTTAAGTTTATCTTAGAATGATTTGGTGGAGATTCTGTTAAAGTTCCTCCCACTGACTCTTAATGGAGCTGAACTCCCGCCCAGACGTCCCAGTGTCATCGGGACGTGACGTCGGCGCTGGCGTTGACCCCGACGTGTCCGGAGGCCTCGGCTCTGCTGCTGCAGCTGCAGGAGGCCGGGGAAGGAGCCAGACTTCAGGCCGTGGAGCGGGCGCTGAGCGGGCGGCTCACTGAAGCCGTCTGCAGGATCAACGCCGCTCTGGAGAACTGTCCGCAGGACGCACGCCTCCACCTGTTCAGGTGAGCAGCACCGACAGGAAACAGGAAGCAGCTGATACAGGGTGACGTAGTATTCTGGTGATGAAGTTGATCATATGTACGTCCGTGTTTCCATCAGTAACCAACAGGTGACTGTTTCTCTTTGTTATTAACTTATCACATGAATCAGTTGTTTTATTGTTTAGCTGACGTCTTCAGATCGATTCTGTCCTTCAGTCTATTCTCTGTTCATCAGAGGGATCCTCTACCGACGCCTGAAGGACTTCACCGCCGCCATCGAGGATCTGGTTCAGGCTGTGGAGCTCAGCGAGAAGGAGGAGGGTGGGGTCAAAGGTCAGGTGGAGGTCAGACACAGGCAGGACGGCTCTTTGGAGGCGGAGGCGGAGTTTCAGCTGGTTCTCACCTACAATGACTTTGCTGTTCAGTGTTTCAGCCGAGGTCTGTACGCTGAAGCTGCTCTGCTCCTCAACAAGGCCATCGAGGAGGAGAAGGAGGAGGCGGGGCTGTACCTGAACCGAGGAGGTGAGCCCCCCCCCCCCTCGAGCAGAACCTGGTGTTTCTCTGATACCTCCTGATCCAGATGTTCAGGAGGACCTGAATCCTCCTCAGGTTCCTCCTCCTCTCCCAAACAAACAGAATCAGTGAATTTAAAAGATTTAATGTAAAAAAAATTACAGATTTAAAAGTAACAGAATATTTGAATCTTAAAAATAAATCAAAAACTCAGTGAATCTGATTATTTGCTGCTTCAGGGCAGAAAACGTTGGATTCTGCTTCGGGTGAGACGTTTGTTAAACTTCTTTGATCGAATAAGGACGTGTCAGGTGACGTGTGAATATGAACCTGTCGGATCAGAAACCATCACACGGACACAAACCAGAAAAACCTGGTCAGCATTTCTCCGACTGCAGTAAACACAGTTTGAACCGGTTCACTGCTCTGCACTGTACAACTGGATTTATGTAATTAACACATTTAAGCTCAGAGTCAGACCCCCCACCACTGTGTGTATGTGTGTGTGTGTGTGTGTCAGACTGTTTCTTTAAACAGGGGGAGTTGTGTTACGCTCTGTCCGACTACCAGCAGGCCGAGGAAATGATGCGACCGGACGACCCGGCTCTCCGGCTGCGCCTCGCTGTCCTTCACCACACTTTGGGATCCCTCCACTTCCAGGAGGGGTGAGAAACACACACACACGCACACACACAATAACACAGACAGACTCACAGATGCTGTATCTGTGTGTCGTGCTCGTCTGCAGGCGTTTCCAGGAGGCGGTGGACATGTTGTCTCTGTCCGTCCACTACGACCCTTCAGCCACTCGGTCCTACGAGGACAGAGCCAAGGCCCTCAGGAGGCTCCGGGAGCTGGACGGGGCCCGAGAGGACGTGATCCGAACCCTGATCCTGGATCCCAGCAGCGAGGAGGTCAGAGCGCCTCCTCACCGTCAGGAGGCTCGAGGAGACGAGTCCAGTTTGAGGGACTCAAAGTTTCCTTCAGCTCAATTAAACCAGAACTTTTTTTTATCTCATTTTCAAATTTCATTTTTGATTTTAAGTTTTCAGAAACAACGAGAACGTCCCTCAGTAAAGTTTATACCAAACAGTCTCCTTATGAAAACTCCTGATTCTGATCTGCACCAAATCGCACACCCTCAGATATCAAACCTTCCTTTGCAAAGTTGACATTCACTTTCATCTTAAAAATAAACTTACGTGTGTGTGTGTGTGTGTGTGTGTGTGTAGCTGCCTCCGATGCTCATGAGTCTGTTCCCTGGACGCTGTGTCTCTGATGTTTTGTCGAGTCCTGCAGGACAGCAGGTCAGAGGTCAGCTGACGGACGCCATCCAGGCCTGCGGCGCCGTCTCTGAGCAGCGAAGGTCAGAACTTCACTTTGGACCCGACGTGTCTGAACGACTCATTGGCTGAGAGGAACAGAAACCTGATTCTGTTTGTGATGTTTGATCAGACGCAGCGAGAAGATCCGACTGACGACCCTGACCAATGAGACGCCAGCGATTCAGTCAGGTGACTCCTCAGGAGGAGATGAGCCGAGGTCGAGTGTGAACCAACAGGAGGCGGAGTTAACTGTGAGGGGCCTCCTGCAAGGGCTCATGGGAAAAACTTCATCATCATCATGTTCTTATCCACTAAAGTGAGGTAGAACCACCACAACAAACAACAACAAACAACAACAAACAACAACAACAAACAACAACAAATCAAACCACAGTCCTGTTTCTTTAAGCCTTTCACTTCATTTAAAATATAAAAGACATCATGACAAATTATGAAAGCTTCATAAAGAGAAACATTTTAAAAAGAAAAATGAAATAATTTGAAAAATGGATGTGACGTTGAGAAGCAGTTCTAGCCTGAGTCCAGTAGAGGGCGGCAGAGACACGGTGGTTTGTGGGGAAGTTCCACTGGGTTTGATTTTTATCATCTAAGTTCAAAGGTTTGGTTCTTTATCTTCATATTGTATAAAAATAAAAATAATAAAAATTCAGGATTAATAATTGATTTAAAGTGATTTAATATGAGTCATATTGAAGGTCAGAGGTCAATGTTTTGTTCACACACAAACACACACACACACACACTCTCTTCAGTGTGCTCAGGCGGTAGAGCGGGTTGTCTACTACACAGAAGGTTTGTGGTTTGATCCCCGGCTCCTCTAGCCTGATTTCTGAAGTGTCCTTGGGCAAGAGCGAACCCCAAACTGCCCCTGTTGATGAGTTGTGTAGAAGAGTTGTATGAACGTGTGAATGTGAGTTTTCCTGTAAATCTCTTTTCGAGGAGGCGAATAACCTGTTCACATGTCGGTGAACTTTGACCCCTGGTGGTCGCCTTGTGAAGATGTGATGAGCGTGTTCTCAGAGAGTCAGCTGACCTCGCAGCATTAACAGCAGCTGTGGCAACAGCCGGCCCTCGGAGAATCGACCTGTGGCACCGGCGCTGCTGTCTCGCCATCGAGAACCCGAGAGCACAAACATGCCGAACATACCAGAGGCTGTCGCAGGCGCTGCTCGAACCCTCGCTGCTTCGTCGACTCTGATGGAAACTGACACGGAGTTTTTCCTCCTTCACCGTTTTGGGACGAGCCGCCACACGAGGAACACGAGAGGAAACCTCCTTCTCGTCTACAAGTCTGTTTTTATTTGTTCAGATGTATTTCTTTATTTTATTTCGATACCCAATGAAGTTCCACGCTGCCGGGGAATGTGGGTGCAGACGACCACGGAGAACTGTCAATCAAGACTCACTGAGTTGGCACTATCGAGGACAGGTCCTCAGACGAGTGTGTGTGGCTGGTTCTGTGTTTGTGAGGACGTGTGGCACCTGTGCAGCGGCTCCTTTATGAGGACAGTTTTCTGTGAAGGTCAGATTCAGATTCAGTTCTTATATGAATGTGTGTTTGAGTCTCCACAAGAGTAGAGACACAGTCCTGAACGTGTGTGGGCCTCAGCCCCTCAGCAGAGCGGTGTGGGACAGGCAGCGGTCGTAAAGGAGCTGAGAAGTGTTTCACACTTGTGCAATAAAAGGCTCGAGTTACCGTCCTGTCAGGGCCGCGCGGTGCAGCCAGCAGGGAGGTGCCGGTGGCCCGGCCAGCTGGGTCTCCGAGCCCAGACAAAAACACCTTTCTCTGGGCACAGGAGCTGGCGGCTTGGCCCGGACTCAAAACATTCCCTGGTGGAAGGGAGGTTCATTCACGTTTTGGCCGACCACTGTTTTGTCTGCGATACGCTCGAGACGTGTGTAGTCTTTGGGTCGTGTTCGGGCAGGTGACGTGCGCGGACGCACAACTCCACGTCGCCCCGAAGCGAGCGGGGAACAGGAGACGAGAGCTCGGGATTAGAGCTGCGGAGGCCGTGAAGTCTGTGCCAGTCGGGGGTTTTGTCAATGGTCAGTTTCTACTAAGTTCATGAAATGAGAATGAATCAGATCAGTGAGGCTGTGAAACTCCCCAAGCTCTCCAGAGACCAGATCCCAACAGATACACAACATTTCATTTTATTTGCTAAAAAACAACACACATTATACTGAATACACAAAATCCTGCAGTAAATGAGGTGCTGATGAAGGTTTCCAGCAGAGACGTGACACAGTCTGAACCTTGGAGACAGACGAGTCCACCTGTGGATCCAGAGACACGTCGGGACGCTGCAGTTTGGACGTCTGGGCCGCTGCTTCCTCTCCTCCAGCGTCTGATGCTCCTCATGACACATTTAGCACCGCGAGGACGTATGAAACGGTAAAACGTGCTTTACAGTCCTGTAACTCTCACAAACGAGTCGGACCGGTTCCTCTTCCTGACGGAGAGGAGGGGTGGACAGACGGAGGCGAGCAGACGAAGGCCGTCCCCTGAGGAACATTTCTAAAGATAATTTATATATCTTGGAGAGATAAACCATCTGCCTGTTTGTTCTCCTCGTAAATCTCCCAGTCAGTTTTACTGGCTCGTCTCAGCCACCGTCTCGCTGCTCGTGCTGTGTGTGCGTCCGATCGCCTCCTCACAGCTGTCCTCTTATCGGCTCTCCGGGGCCTTCGGGGGCCCGACTCGCCTTTTAGCTCGTGCCCTAAAAATGTAACGAGCACATCAGGGCACTGATGTGACGTCTCCTCCGCGACTGGCGGCGGCGGCGGCGGCTGGATTCCTGAAGTCGCTGCTGACCTTAAATATTCGACTGGCCAAAAGGATTCTTTGGAGTGGAGAGGAACGTCCTCATGAAGGTTGGTTTCCTGCTGAAGGAGATGAACTTACCAGCCACGTACAAGTTTATCAGCGTTTGGCCGACAGTTCTCTGGTGATGTTCCACGCCCGCTCCTCGGGACGAAGTCCTCCTGCGCTCGAGTCTCCGGCTTCACTTCCAGCCGTTCATCTCTTTGAGTTTGCTGATGCTGGTGCCTTTGACAGGTGTGGAGGGCGGGGGGGTGTAGAGAGGCAGGGTGGGGGTGCTGCAGCCTCGTGGCCACAGCTTCTCCGTTGGGACCGTCCACACGGAGCGAGACTTCTTCGTCTTGGATTTGTCCGTCTTGTCTTTGACGGTGCCCGGGGACATGGACTGCAGGGAGAACCAGGAGGACAGTGGGTTTTAATCACAGATTCAAAATGCTCTAAATCTATCAATCACTCGTTATATATCATGATTCCTAAAAGAAAAATGAAATCTAGAATAGAGAAATAAAAATTCAACTTGTTGCAAAGATAGCGACGACTGAAACATCGATCCTAATTATTTGGGATCATCTTTAAAGTCCCTGATCGTCTTCCTACAGGAGACTGAAGTGACACGTGGTCAGAAACCACTCAACCTTCATAGCTTTACAGGTTTGGTTGAAGTTTGAATTGAACTGTTATTTCTGTCGATGCACAGTCTGACCCTGTTTTAAATCTTTGATAACTAAAACTTGAAATGCTCCAGACATCGTTAAAATGAAAGATTTGATTTAAAGGCATCGTGCCCCCCCCCCCCCCTCATGTTTAGATGTAGTGAATGTAAACGCACGCAGCAGCACAACGTGTAGCAGCTGAGCTTGGCAGCGTTCCGCTCCGTCCCTGCGTAGCGGTTCTTCTTCGGCAGCAGCAGGACGAAGGACACAGCCAGAGACAGGTGGTAGAAGCTGTGGACGTAGGCGTAGTCCCACTCCTGCACGGAAGAGGAAACATCACGCTGAAGACATCACTGCTCCAGTAACAATATGTATACAAAAAGTAATTTAATAATATATCTGATATTAATCTGTCGGGATGAGATTGAAGAGATTCACCTCAAAGTAGAAGCGCAGCATGAGAGCGAGGGCGCCGAAGCAGCAGCCGGGACCGACCTGCTGCGTGTACACCTTCTTGTCCGGGTACACGGCCCTCAGCTGCTTCATCTTCTGCAGCTGGAGCACCAGGAGACACACAGAGAGAGTTCAACGATGGAAGACGAGACGACCTCAACCTCTGATCGCTGCCATGTTGGACACCACTCACCCATTTGACGGTGATGATGAAGACGGCCGATCCGATGGGTCCGGAGTAGATCCCGTAGCCCCAGCGGTCCTGGTAGATCCTCACGGCGGTGGTCAGCACTCCGAACATCGTGATGCTGGAGCGCTGAGGCTCGTCGAAGTCGCCCAGAGCTGGAACGAAGAGACGCAGACGAATCATCAGACTTCTTCAACGTGTTCATGTTAACGACTAAATCTGATCTGCTCCTGCAGGATTTAACAGTAGAAACCACATTTATTTATTTATCTGAACATTTATTTAACATCTACTTTGAATTTTGGTCCCTGTCCCATCTGCTAACATGGAGGAGGTGGGGTTTATACTGCAGGCAGCCACTAGGGGTGATCAAGACGCTTCAGCCAGTGAAAACAGGAAGTGAAGACGAGACGGAAAGAAGAAAACGTGAGAGAAACTTCCTCTGATCTTCATCTGCTGTCACGAGGAGGAAGTGAGGAGAGCTGGACAGAGATCAGATCTCAGTGTGCACACATGTTAACACCGGGTGTGAAGGGGATCACATCCAAATCTGATCTGGATTCACTCTGGATCAGAGCAGTGGGTGTAAACAGAGTGAAGAGGATCAGAGCCGTCAGCTGTCCGAGCCTCAGGCCTCCATGACCATCGCTGGAAAACCTCACGGGCTTAGAGCAGCAAATGTTGTAATATGTGTGTGTGTGTGTGTGTGTGTGTGTGTGCAGTCATACGAGAGAACCACACTGTGCCCATCTGAACACATGAGCAGCGACTCAGTGACACAACACATGTTGTGGACAACTGCTGCAGGAGGAGCTGGTTGTTTTTAACCTTGAGACGAGCAGTTGTCGAATTCCAATTAATAATCTTTATTTACTTTCTCTTGCAAGACACACACAAACACACACACACTCTCTCTCACACACACACACACACACTCTCTCTCACACACACTCTCTCTCACACACACACACACGCACACACACGCACACACACTGAACAGTGAAACGTACCGATCAGTGTGACCCACATGGAGAGGGCCGTGGCGTAAACACTGAAGTATTCCAGGACGTCGTATCTCATGAAGCACAGGATGGAGAGACCTGGTCCATCACACGCGTGATAGATCTACACAACACGCAAACACACACGTTGATTATAATGAGTTAAACACTTAAAACTTGGTGTTTAATATAAGAGCAAACAAATCATGAAACCCTTTATACACAACCTAAAAGTTATTTCTACAGATAAAACTAAATATGGAATCTTCTGGGAACAGCCACTTTATTCATATTTTTTAGGTTTTAGTTGTAAGTTGTTAAAATGTCTGGTAACATTAAATGGATATTTTTTAATCAGATTTCTTATTTCTTCTATTGTTCTTTATCTGCAAGGTATTAATTTACAAGCTACTGAGAAGATGATTTATGAAGGATCTGGATTCCACCAGCTCTAAGATCTGAGGTTAATCAATCAGAGAGTGATTAAGATTCTCTAACCAGATCTCAGCTTCTGATCAGAGCCTCTGGATAATAAATCACAACTTCACTGATGCTCATATCGATATGATTCTATGAGGTTGAGTTAATCAGCTTCAGGAGGAAACCTCTAATGAGGAGCACTTTCTCACCGCGGTGAAGAACATGGTGAAGAAGTAGACCATGGCCTCCATGTGGAAGCCCCTCTTGGCGGCGACGCTGGCTGCCGGGAGGAACACCAGGCTGCTGACTGTGGGCAGCAGCATCTTGGCGATGAACGCTCCCATGGTGGAGGAACCACAAACACAACGTCAACACAACGTCAACACAAACACTTCTGGAGCAGAAGACGTTCTGCAGGATTCAGATGAAGGAGAAGAAGTTTGAGCTGGTAAATGTCCTCAGGTCCCTCAGTCCTCACGGTGTGCCACACTCTGAGCTTCAGGATTCATTAAGCTGCACACATGCCCTCGTGCACACTCCCAGGCTGCACGGACACACCCAGCTGTCCGGGGGGGGCCTTTAAACTTTAAATGTCCCTCCAGGCTGTCAGGTCCTCGGGGGCCTGGACCTGCAGCGTCATCGCTCATCAGCTGTTTGACCGTGGGAGGGGCTCCGGGCAGGAGCCGGGCTTCACATGCACTGGGTCACATCTACAATAAAATATCAACATGATAATTATCCTGCTCAAGGAAATGAACAGAAGATGCAATGACTCAAATTCTGCTTGAATTTATTCATTGGTTTATTTGCTCTCAACTCATTTGGTTCTCTACACAAATGTCTGGTTTAAAAGTGTCTCCGGCCTGTAGAGGTGATCAGTGTCCCACCAGTAGGCTCTTTAATTATCAGCCATGATATTTTAACCATCCGAGGTAGAAAACACACAAGTAAGAACACAGAAAATCACATAAAAACTAATTATAACAGTCGTAAAAGAATAAAACCCTGTCCCCTGTAAGGCCAGGCCGCCTCCTCTGGGTGAGGCCATATTTGACGCTGCTCGGATGAATGTGTCTGAATGAGTTGATCCCACGATGGTGCGGCAGCAGTTGCCTCCTCCGCTCGGCTCTCAGCTGTTACACCTGCTCAGAGGCTCGAGGCAGCGAGACAAAGGGTGCAGTATTGCAGAGGGGTGTCCCCCCCCCACGCCTCAGATTCTCAGAGTGCCTCTGTTACCCGAGCCGCCGGGCACCAGGCCGACAACACACTCACACACCCGACGGTGGTGGACGAGCTGCCGGGGCCGCACCACGCCCTCGGCCGGGACCCCTCTGCAGACGGGACCTGGTCTAAGTCTCTGTTCCCTTGTTTCTGATGATCTGTCCGTCCAGCACAGGCTGTGAGGACGTTCACGTCCCTGGAGCTAAACGCTCTGTGGGGCTCACTGAGCTTCGGTTTCCAGCAGGGGGCGTGTCACTCTCTGTGAGAGGAATGTGCATGTGTCCGACCCACCTGTGAGTGAGCAGCCATTTGAGGTAATCTGATTACCACACTTACTGTCAGGGGGAGTCTGACGACCTCAGATGACCCGACCCAGACCTCCAGCTCACCCTGGTGGTCAGGAGGTCAAAGGTGCACTTTGGAAAGTTAAATAAGTGAGGGGGGGAGAAAGCTTAGACGTTATTTAAAGATGGAGGACATGACCACGGTCCTCTTGGAGTCAAGTGAAGGTTGTGAGTGTCTGTGTCATCGTTTCCTAACTTCTAATCATGAAGATGGAAGAGACAACATCTGCTGTTACAACTCAACATCTGTAAGGACGTGGGACCAGTTTAACTATACAACAAACCAGTTTAACGGCTCCTTAAAAGCCATAACCACCAGCTGATCTGTTTTATAAAGACACATAAAGTTAAACATGATAATTATTTGATTCTGGCAGCAGGTGTCTGATGCTTCCTACATGTTTCAACATCGATCATCATTCAATCATCAGGTTTATTTGGACATTTAATCTTAAATTCTGCTCTGTCTGCATATTTCAGTTTCACAACTGTCACGTCTGGTTAGTCTGGATTTCTTTGTCTGTCCCGGACCCTGTGTCCTTCTGGTCCAGGAGGGTTCGTGGCCCCGGGTGACTTTCGCCTCAGGACCCCTCAGTGTAAACACGGCGGGTTAGTGTGGGAATCTGGAGCAGACTTCCTGGACGCATCTGAAAAAACACTGCGCTTCCTTTTGATTCAGTAATAAATAGCGGTGACCTCTGACCCCTCGACCCTTTTCACAAACAACTGTAGGGCCGAGCTCGTGTCTCAGCTGAAGAGTCACTGTGTTGTTTCACCTTTTAGTTCATCAGATATTTGACTGTGGTTCTTTGTTCTGATTTAAACTCCAGTGATTCTTCTCTTCAATAATTCATATCACAGATAAACCAAATAGATAGAAAGACGTAGTTGAGGTATTTAAGCCGTGTTGTGTCAATCTAAGGGACAAACAGTGGTGGGACACGGGTCTGTAACAGGACGAGGTGGACGAGTGGACGGCTGATCCATTGTGCTCTGCAGGTGTGGGTTTGAATCCCATCCTCATCAAATTCACCAGAAGCCGTTTCCAGACACAAACTCTGGGAGTTCTCCAGAAATCGTCCTGCTCACTCTGACATTTTCCAGATATTTCATCAGGATAAACTCTCACACACATTCACACGCGAGTGCTGCTGTTTTTTATTAATATACTTTGTTGCTGGTGTTTGTTTCCTTTGAAGAGAATGAAACCAAAGACTCAGTTTCAACTCCAGGTTCTTTAATTGTGTCTTTTGTTTCACACGTTTTAGAGAAAGTCTGAAATGTGCAGCTTCTCCCGTTTCCATGTTGTTCTCCTGGTTAGGGTTAGGCTTGTGTTTTATAACTCCTGTAATTGCTCTTTTGTCTGCGTGAAACCACCTAATGACTCCAGACTTCGTGTGGCACGCTGCTAGTGTGCACACACACACACAGACAGACACACACACACAGACACACACCCGTGGGAGTGTACTTAGCACCACATTTTCTTTCTCCTCTTTATTTGTGTTGTACAGTGGAGGGTGGCAGGCCTGGTGCTGGTGGGCAGGGTCTGTTCTCCTCTCTGAACTCTGTCTATCAGCTCATGAATCTGGAAGTGCAGCAGAGCGCTGGCTAATGTAGGCAGCAGACGGAGCAGGGGGGGGGGGGGTGCTGCCAGATGGGAAATGTTGAAGTATCAGAGGCTTAAAATGATCGTATGTGGCAGGAAATTATACAAACAATAACAATATATATATATATATATTTGTATTGTTTATAAATGTATAAATAAACAGTACTCTCATAAAACACATTAAGACAAATTCAATCAATCACATTTCTTTTGACTTGTCTCATAGATGTTAACAAGGATCAACTTCCTCTGGTCTTAACTCAACTCGAGTCAAACTCCAGAGGAACTGAGTGAGTGAAGCTCAGTCCCCTGTGAGGATCCTCTCAGGACACACACACATGCTGATGGAACTGAACACATCAACACAACAACAGGATTCACTACAGTTTGTAACATCATCTTTAAAGTCTGATGGAGATGAAGGAGCAGATGAACTGAGGAGTTCCTGATGGTAGAAGTTGTGAGGAGACGTGTCGGCTGACACCACGATCCACGATGCAGCTGCAGCTCTGATCCTGGATCTGCAAACGATGAAGCAGCAGAACTAAGAGCAGGTCCACACGATTATTACACAAGTCAAACATTTCTCCACACAATCCACTTTCTGTAGGTGTTTCAGGTCCAGACGACCTTCTGGCTGACCTCTGTGGCTGATGAACTCCACTCAATGAAAACGCCCTCGGACAATTGACTGTAAAACGATTGAGACGTGTCCGGTTTTAATCTGATTAAATGTCCATGAAGAGAATGAAGTGAGAGATCAAGAGAGAGGAGACAGGAGAATAACAGAGAGGACAAGTGCAAAGCTGCAGAGACACAGCTGAAGAAACAGAGAGAAGAGAAGGAAGGAGTGTGATGGAAAGAGGAGAGCAAGAAACACAGGGAGAGGAAGAGCGGGAGGGGTGAGAAATAACAGCAGAAGAAGGTAGAGAAAAACACGGCGAGAGGAGAGGAGGAATCGTGAGCGGAGGGGAGAGGAGGAGGCAGACAGACAGATGAGGACAAGAGGGGAAGACGACATGGAGGGCAGACACGGTGGTCCTCAGACGTCTGCTCGTCCTCCTCTCATCATTCACTCTCCTCGTCTCATTCCTCCGTCTGAGTCGCTGTCCTCCATCTGGTTCTGGCTTCGTCTGAGTGCTTCGCAGAAGGAGGATTCCCAGGTCGCTGAAAGGAGAAGTTCCCGGGATCAGAACTTTATCTGCTCATCGCGTCATGTCACACACACACACACACACACACACACACACACACACACACACACACATCACACACTTCACACACATCACATTCATTTATCCATTTCTCCTTGAGACATCTTCACCAGTTACATTTGAATTTCCAAACTACTTGTGAACAATTTCTGAACTTTACCTGCTTCTGTATTAATTCCCTCTGAGCAGGAGGTTATGTTTTCACCCCGGTTTATGTTTTTTGTTTGTTGTAAAACTAAAAACTACTCAACAGATTTCCATGAAACTTGGTGGAAGGATGGAAGATGAGCAAAGGCAGAACTCAAAATCAGTTGCGTGTCCTGGTTTGTTTTTCATCACTTTCTTTAACATTGTGGGACAGCACGTGTTTTTTAACATTTTTCATTTTGCATCATGGATCCTGATGAAATTAAATCGGACTTATTCAGAAGATATTTATGTGTTATTTGGTGCAGATCCAAATATTAATCTGGATGTAGTGGACTGGACTCATGAATATGAGTTAAATGAAAACAGATGAAATACGTCTTTAACGTTATTAAACAGTATTAAACCATGAGAGAATCCAGTCTGATGATTATTCTCCTCCCTGAGACACATGAAGAAGAAGTGAGCGTGAACCACAGCTTCTTCTAAAGCCTGATCCTGTGTCAGCTAGCATCGGCCTGCTAGCCTCTAGCATCTAGATCACCTCCCACCGGCCTCTGAACTCTCGGCTGAATCAGTTTCACCCTCAGTTTTTAAGTCATCAAATATAATTAAACACAAACTCATGAGCAACACGAACAGAGGATCAAACACCAGAGTGACATTGGTAAGTAACAAGAAATGTCAAAGGAACAAGACAAGGTCACAATCTGCGTGAAATAATAAAAACAGGTGTGAAATTGAAGATGCGACTTTTCGTTCCTTTTTTTTATCACACAGACATAAAGTTGACATCTCGGTCTTGTCTCGGTTCTGAAATCCTATCGCACCTCAGACTCTCCCGCTGGCCGGCGCTGCCAGAAAACATTCTATCATCTCGTCATCGGAGACGAGTTGAACCGAAAGCAACTGGACGACTTCTTCAGCTCTGAGCGGGGGGGAGTCCCCCCTGTGGAACCTCCGCGGGGTCGTTAACCAGCTGCTGATGTCACTGGGTCGAGAACTGAAGACGCGTCTGCGTCATAATTGAGCAGGAACGTTTCCTCATTGAAAGTTATGTCTGTCTACCGGTGTAAGTTATGAGGATATGATTTTTATCCAGCTGCTTCAGAAACGACACGTTCACATTTCAGAAAAAGAAGCAGATGATCTACCGGCCGTTTCTTGTTTTCTTACAGCTCTGCTGCGACAATAACATAATATCATCATTTCATTGTTTATTAAATAAAGCTCTTTATCAGAACAGCTTTGACTCCATGGACCTTCTAGAAGCCTCAGATATTCTAACCGTGGCCTTTTAATAACCTGAGACCTGAGATCTACCGACTAACTCCACACAACTGTTTGAATGTGAAACGCACATCTCATGCACTGTTCATCCCGCGTCACACTCTTCACGTGTTACTGAGGAGAAAGTCAATGTTAAGTTCAAGAGTAATACAACTAATAAACAGGTGTACACCCCTGCAGAATGAACTGTGTGTGTATGTAGGGCACAGGGGAAGTGGTATCTACTGACTTCATGCTAAATCCTACCTTCCTACCAAAAACCATAAAATCATTATGGATGTTTTAACAGACCTTTGAGAGTTGAAAAGCGCTGTCCGCCTGCGTGAGCCGTGAAGACGTGGCACAGGAGATCAACACACGATCTACAGATGATGAAACAGACACTGTCACTTAAAGAGCTTTGAATTGTGTTAATGTCCACACACACACAACCTCTCTATGTGCACACACAGCTCTATCTCATATCCACAGGTTATGAGGGGAGATGCAGTTTTGGATGCTCTGGTTCGGTTCAGGTTACAAATTGCCGTCTGATTATTATTTTATAGAATCTGATTCAAGTTAATTATTCTGTGAAAACAACCACAGCAGCGTGAACTTTGAGAGAAGATCATCTTACAAAGAAAAACAAAAAACCATATCAGTGCAACGTTGGAGAAATGAATGAGAACGTTCCAGCTCAGGATGGAGCAGAGGACTCAGGGGAGCAGAGCACTGTGGGAACTGGGGAGCTCCCGTCTGTCTGTCTGTGGCTCTGTCTGTGGCTCTGTCTGTGGCTCTGTCTGAGGCTCTGTCTGTGGCTCTGTCTCTCTGTCTGTGGCTCTGTCTGTGGCTCGGTCTGTGGCTCTGTCTGTGGCTCTGTCTCAGGCTCTGTCTGTGGCTCTGTCTGTCCGTCTGGAGGGAAACAGCAGGAAGGTGCCTCCGTTCCATCAGATGCTCATGAACTGCTGCTCTGTCAGTTACTCCTCTTTCTCTGTGGAACTCAGATCCTCCCTCTGTCTGTCTCCGTCGGCTGCCGCTCTGCTGCTCCTGCTGACTGAGGAGGAGGAGGAGGAGGAGGAGGAGGAGAAGGAGGAGGAGGAGGAGGAGGAGGAGGAGGAGGAGGAGGAAGAGGGATGCAGGGAGAGTACACCTTACCTCCCTCCCTCCCTTTCTTTCTTCCTCTTCTCTGTCTCTCCCTCTCCACTCCACAGCAATAGCAGCACCATTCACTAACACACCACAACACACCACTTGCTGTCACTAGCACACTAACAAACACACACACACTCAAACACACTCTCTCAGACACACACACACACACACATACACACACATTGAGTGGCATCCTTAGCTCAGAGAGAGACGCCCTTGGACTGCTTCAGGCGAGGTGAGCGGGTAAATATTTGTGTGCATGACAGAGAGTGTGTATGTTGTGTTAAAGCTTGTGTAAGTTGTGTGGAGTTTGTGTGTAATTCTGTGTGTTTGCATTTTCTTGCATAAGTGTGTTAGCTCTGAGTGTCTTTGTTGGCTCTTTGCATGTCTGCATGGGCTGGTGTGGGTAGCCTCAGCTCTGTGTGTGTGTGTGTGTGTTTGTGTGTGTGTGTGTGTGTGTGTGTATGTGTGTGTGTGTGTTTACGAGGTGCACCAGAGCCAATGAGACTTGTGTTTTGCACCAGACCAAAACAAACCCACAAAATAATGCTGACTCTCATCCAGAAGTGTGTTGTTTTTTTTGAAGGCGCATGTATATGTGTGTGTGTGTGTGAGTGTTTGTGTGTGTGTGTGTGTGTGTGTGTGTGTGTGTGTGTGTGTGTGTGTATGTCTGGAGAGGCCAGAGTCTGTCTGGAAACTTGTCAGCTGTTGGGATATGTGTGTGTGTGTGTGTGTGTGTGTTGGTGCCAGTGCTACTTGTCAAACTGGGGGTTGTGGTTCTTGTGGCTCTAAACTGCTGCAGAGAATTACAGGATAAAATCTCCTGCTCCAGTGTCGAGTTTCACTTTCAGCTCCGACACAACAACCTTCTCTTTCCAGCGTCAGAACCAGGTCCTGGTGTGAACATGAGGAAACAGTGTCAGGGTCAGTCTCACAGTCAGGAGGGAACTGATGAGTTTGCTGGAGGATCAGATATCAGACACGTCACGTTTAACGTTTCATCATCAGCTCAGTGAAAAACTGATTCAAAGATCTGCAGCTGAAACATCTGCTCACAGCCGAGAGTCTGAAGCTTCATGTGGTTTCATTTCATCTGTTAGCTCCACTGGAGAATTACTACGTGGGCGGAGTATACCCGTGCTTGACTCTGATTGGTTTGTAGAGCGTGTTGTCAGTGGGGGGGGTGGGGGGGTATGTAGTCCTTCTGTTTGAATGGAGAAAATTAATGAAGAGCTTCATGATGGTATCACTAGCAGCATCAGAACCTTCAGCCACAGTACTTATCCAGTACTCCATAGTACTCCAGTACTCCAGTAATCCAGTACTCCATAGTACTCATCCAGTACTCCAGTACTCCAGTACTCCAGTACTCCATAGTACTGTGTGGCAGCTATGGCATAGGGGTAGAGCGGTCGTCCTCCAACCAGAAAGTCGGCAGTAATGACAATGAAAAAGAGAGAATCGATTGAGATTGAAATACATTTTTCATATTTTTTCATTTGAAAGTTTGCAGTGATTCTTACAAATTTAATAAACAAAAAGGTCCTAACACGTAAACCCCCTCTCGGGTGCAGCTCTGCACATTAGGACTTCCTGCTCTGACCATGTGACTGGGCCTCCCCCACACGGCAGCCGGTGTGATCACTGCATCATGTGGTCGAGTCTTCAGATCAATAATCTCATGTTTGCAGAAACATGATGTTTATCTACATGAAGTAGGGCTCGGAATCTCAGGGTAACTTTCATTACACGATACACGGCTCACGATAATGAAATATATCACGATAATCGATATATTGCAAAACAATCATATAACCAAACATGTGAGTTCGTCCACAGGAAAGAAAAATCACATGCACGAACATCGCTCTCATCATGTTCTGAGTGACAGGTGAACTGAAGAGAGAGAGAGACAATTCTCTTAAAAGACGTCCTTTGGTGTTGTTACCTTTTCACACAAAATAATTCATGTGTGCGTTTAATTTGGTGAAGCTTGATTCAGTTTGTGAGACAGTTGGACCTCAGCAGAGAAAAGATTTGTGTCTGTAGTTTGTGTCTGTAGTTCATATTAACGAATGTCTGTCTCTCATTGAATTAAATGTGTTTGTTTGAATTTGTTAAATGAGACACAGCATCACTGAACGTCACTGCGTCCGTCCGTCTGTCTGTCCATCTGTCTGTCTGTCCATCTGCCTGTCTGTCCCTCTGTCTGTCTGTCCCTCTGTCTGTCCGTCTGCTGAGGCATCCTGTGCTACGAAAACAAGACGACGGCGAGGGGCCCCGGGTGGGGACATTACGGGGGGGGGGGGGGGGGTATGAGGGGACGGGTGTTTACATTTGTCCTCAGGGAGCTGCCCAGAGCAGACGGGAGGAGGAAGACCGTGTTAGGATGAGCAGGAGGCTACAGGACGATTGTTTGTGTGTGTGTGTGTGTATGTGTGTTTGTTGTGTGTGTGAGTGCGCTGAGACAATTGTAGCAGAGTGAGGACATTTACTAGAATCTTTATAAAGATGGAGGACATCTTGAAGTGAGGACATCACTGGGACAGTGTGAAAGTTAGGGCCTTTTCAACGGATGCTAACGTGAAGTCATCTCAGCAAAGTGTCCTCACTCGTGTTGGAGTGAGGACACTGAGGACGTTGTGTTTCAGCCTCCATAAGACACATCTGAAGACACACAAAGTGGGGACATCACAGCAAATGTGCCAAACTGAGGATCATTAAAGTGACGAATTCAGCAAAGTGAGGACATTATGGTGAAGTAAGCAGAGTGGGGACATCGCAGCAAGTGATGAGGTCGTTAAACTACAGGGTCTCTGCAAAGCGAGGACAGTTTGACAAAGTGAGACTGGTTCAGGGACGTGAGGAGGTGAGACACAGCGAGGACAATCTGGTGAAGTGAAGACACCGAGGTACATTGAGGAGATTGTGGTCACACTGCCAAAGTGTTTCAATATCTCAATAAACTGGGACATTTCCAAAAGATTTGAGCATATCTGCAAAATGAGGACATTTTAGGGTTATCAAAGTGTTAATGTGGTCAAATTAGGACGTTTTTAGTAATTTCAGACCAGTACATGTTTGTGGGGACCTTCCGTAAAATGAATAATATTTCGGGAAATTAGACCATTTTGGCCTCATGAGGGCGCTGTGGTAAAAACAAGGGTTACCGGGATGAAGTCCCGTCTTTTAGTCAGTCCACGTCTTCCAGAGACCATGTGAGGGCAACATCCCAGCTTCAGGTTCAGGTCTGATGGTTGTGTTGTGTCTGTGATGGTTGTGTTGTGTCTGTGATGGTTGTGTTGTGTCTGTGATGGTCTGTCAGCAGCAGTGAGGCAGAGTAAGAGAAAGTGTGTGTGTGTTTCTGAGTGTGTACATTCATGCTGGGACATTTGCATACCTGTACGAGCACGTGGCTCAAGCATGAGCGTGCACGGTGGCCGTCGTGTATGAGTGTACACTGGCTCAATGCCTTCACATGTGTAGCTGGGTCTGACTGAGTGTCCGTCTCCCTGTGTGTGTGTGTGTGTGTGTGTGTGTGTCTGGTTGGATAATGAAGTCCAGGTGTGGCTGCGCCTGCTTAAGACACCTGTCACCAATATTTAGTGCCAGAGAAAGCCAGACTGCAAACAGGGCGGGACGAGCTGTTTGCTTATTTTAACAAGGCTGCCTAACTGGACCTGAGGACACGGGATGTACTATGAGCCCTTTCCTAGAAGCTCTGTCTGTCTGTGTGTGTGAGTGTGTGTGTGTGTGTGTGTGTGTGTGTGTGTGTGTGTGTGTGTGTGTGAGTTGCAACCGAAAGCGTTTCCCTGAGATTTGACCTCAAAAGGTTGAAAATTAGTTATTTTATTTTCAGTTTTTTAACACTCTGGTGACGCTGGTTGCAGCTTTTCTCTCTGAACCTGTAAAAGTGACCTTTGGGAATCGAGCCGTGCTCCTTTTGAACGTTGTGCTTTAACGAATTGAACACGTGTACAAGTGTGAAGCCGATAAGATGAACGGTTCTGGAGAAGAGAGAGTCACAGACAGACAGATGTTTGTGGAATTAGTGGATCGATATAAATTAAGTTATTTCCTCTAGAATAATTCTAATATATCATATTTAAGTTTGTGCAAAAGCATCAAACATTCGGAGGGGCAGAAAGATTTGTGTCTATTTGTCAGTAAATTTGAATTAACCTATATGTGCATATGAATTTACAGAATATGTGCATTTATTTCTGTATGAGTAAAGTTTATTTATGTAAAACTATATAGATATGAGTCACAAAGTGTTTTACAGAGCCACATCAAAAATAACCGACAAAATCACAAATGAATAAAATTCTGTGTAACATATAATAATAAATAGATAACTTTAAATCATATTTTAAACGATAGCATCCTCTTTAGCCGCAGCGCTAAAACAACTGCACTAGAATGTTTTTCAGGATGTTTTTACTGGACGATACTTTTACTCCTCAGAGAAACAAACACAAACAAAGATTCCTCGAAACTTCTGTTCAGTTTAGTTTAAAGATAGAAAAACTGAAGTTTCACAGCTGTTTGACAGAATCAGAACTCCAAGATATACATTTATATAGATTATAAAAATCAACCGAATACGTGCATGTGGTTGAGTTGTTTCTGTGGCTTCTCTGGATTCAGGTGTTCAGAGCCTCCGTTCTGCAGAGTTTCCAAATCAAAGGCTTCATTGAGTCTTTTTTTAAAGTTCCCTCCTTTTCCTGTGTCTGTTCATGTTAGCCTTTACATGCAGACATCTACACTTCCTTATAGTCTGAGGCAGACTTCCTATAGCTCAGCCACACAAAGGTCCACCTGTGGAAAGTCCTAGGAAACTTGCCTCGGTCCTTCCAGCACACTGAGGCTTGTTTAACTTTTACACGGGCCCCTCTTCTGTCCAACTCCCGTCTCCAACACCTGTGGCCTCTCAACAGCCCGTCTGTGTCACCCCCCCACCTGCCAGCGCCAGCACGCCGGACGCCGCCAGCACATTCACAAACCTGCCGCTGGCACGCCGCCTCTGGCCCGAGTGTGCCTTGTCTGAGAGAAACGTGCCTCAGCCGTGACAGTGCGTACCGGGTTCCCTGATGCTGTAATCCACAACTTCTTTCTGCTACCAGCGATTGTGGGAACAACTCTAATGCAATTAATAAAATCCTAATGTGAGGCAGGAGCTTTAAGGACACTCAACTAACATGTGACAGACATGAAACTGAAAGAAAACAAATATCTCAGCATGAAAAAGAGAAGCTCGTGAAGATGAAGACGTCAACTTGGGAAGACGATGAGATTCCAGAGCTTCTGGAGATAAGGACCAACGGTCTGAATGTTTGTCACAGTTCCCCGTTGATGAATCTCCTGCTGCTTCTTCACATGTGAAACACAAACTCTGGATCCAGTTTCCGTGAAGTTCTGAAAAACAGCTGACGTGTGTTGGTGCAGTTTTCTGCTGTTTCCTCTGTAGTTCCTTCTGCCTGCATCATCTGGAGTCACCTTGATTTACTGTGAAACATCCTCCTCTGTCTGTGATACAGCAGAAGCTCTTCAGGACCCCCCCCCCCCCTCCCCACCACCTACCCACCAAACCACCTACCCACCAACAACCACAGATATTCAGCGAGGCGAGAGATTTCACAGAGGAGTCAGAGAGGAAATATTACGACCACAAATGTCTTCCTGTGGCATTAAAAAGAAGAGGCCCTCCAGCTTCAGGCCCGTCTGTGGGTTTGGAAGCAGGAGAAGCCTCGATCTGGAACGACATGAAGAAACACCCACACGTCTCAGCAACACACTTTCCTCCACGATTCACCACGAGGGCCTGAACCCGGGTTTCTGACACCACAAGAGGTCATTAGTGGTCGTGAAGTTTCCTCTCGTGCCCTCGAGCCTTTGTTAAACACTCATCACTGGTGCTTCTGGAAACTCAGACTGGTTTCTGGGCCAGACTCCGACAATTAATCCAAACAGTAGCTGCTCAGTGTCGGCTGAAGAAAGACTTTCATCACAAACAGGCAGAATTTGGGTTAAACCATAAGTGAAGCCAATGGGTATACCTGTATTCTCTGAAGTGACCAGTAGAGGGCACCTCCGCTGGTTGTGTCTATGTCAAAGCAGTGCCGTGTCCACGAGGTTAAGAAGGTTACTTCTGTTTTAAGAAAACCAAGATGGCGCTGGAGAAATGTGAAACTTCAGAGGCTTCGAAACAGCAGGTGGTGAAAACGTGTCTATGAACTTCTCGCTTCACACGTTGTGGTTACGTTCAGCATCAAGGATTTGTGCGTGCTACCTTTACACTAACTCCGTAAACACGAATAAACCTCAGTGACAACTTCAAGACGTCTGGAGGAGAAGACGCAGCGTCAGACATTCGTCTTCAGGCCTGGAACAAAGACTCTGGACATCGTCTCCTGTCTCAGTCCACGTCCAGAGTGTGATGAAGCCCAGAGAGAAGCTTCATCACAGCAGCTCCTCCAGACGAACACCTTCACACTTAATTACTTCAACGTGTGCTGAAGCAGTCGTGATGGTTTCAAGACTTAAAAAACACCAATATTCCAAATATATATTGTAATATTTGGAAGTTTTGTGTATTTTTCAGATTGTGCACATGGTTGTTTGTTGGCTCGGGTGAACACCAGCAATGATCTGATTTCTTTGTCCCTCTGATGAACCAGGATGAGGGGGAGGTCGTGGGAGCGATGTGGGGAGTCGGGCGTGGTCCTGCTGGGCTTCCTGACGCTGGCGGTGTCTGTGGGGAACCTGTCCACCAGGGGGCTTCAGGTACACAACTCACTGCTTATCACTGAAAATCATGTTTGACTACTTTGAACAGATTGTGAGACGACGCACAAAATGAGCTGTGAGTTAATCTGGAAACCAAAACTATAAAAACCCGTCGATGTCTCATCAACAAAGTTTTGGTCTAAATGGCTTTCAGTCTTAAACGAGCTGCTCAGAACTTTTTGTCCAACTTCTTTTCAAACAGTGTTGAGTTAGGATTTCCTCACAGGAACCAGATTATCATAATGATCCTAAGACTTCACAGTTAACTGTATATTTTTCTGCAGAGAACTGTTTGATGATTGAAGGTCTTGTACATAACTTTCATTATTAATGACACTTGTGGCTTTTGAGGAAACTCCAATATTTATTGCTGCTTGTATTTGTGTGCTACTGAGCATTTGCCAAAACACTGAGTCTTCAGGTTCGAGTCACATCATCTGGTCACTACCACATTCTTTTGTATTAATGCTGGCTAATAAATAAAAATGCAGTTTCCAAGCAGGGAGCAAAAATGTGATTGATGTCATCGAGTCCAGTCGAGTGATTTTAACCCGACTTCGTGTCGTCTGCACGATGTCAAGCAACAAAAGTGTTTTTCTCCTGAAGTGGTTTTATTTGTCTAAACAAAACTAACTCTGCGTGGCAGCTGGTTCTCTTGAAAGCTTCAGCGGGGGAGGAACCAAATCCTTACAACAATCCACCTGTCAATCTAACGATCACATCGTCTTTGTCATGGATTCGATGTGATGTCATCGTCCAATATTCTCAAAAGAGATCAAACAGCAGAATTAAATCCAGAGACGTGAAATAAAAACATCATAAACTCATGAATCTGAGCTCGGTGACGATTCCCTGTGGAACCTCTTCTCTTTTCAGTCGACTCATCATCTTCTCTCTCTCCCTCGTTCTGTCTCTCTCTCACTTACGCCCTCTGTCTGGTATTTCCAGTGTCTCTCGCCCTCTCGCGCAGCTGCTCTGTCTCACGCCTTTTATAAGGAGCTCAGTGCACATTCCACCGGTCACTGCGATGAACGTGTCCGAGTGACGGGACGCAGCCATCGGCCCGATCCACGCTGCCGCTGCACATCGGGAATGTACGAAGTGTTTGAGCGTCTTCACACGACGGAGCCTCGGACAAAACGCTCTGACGCTCGCACGCTGTCGCTCTATTGGCTGCTGACGCACGGTGCAACCAGAGTACCACAACTATTACTGTTACACAACCAGACACACAACATGCGAGAGTTATTATTGTAATTAGAGATGAAACGATCATCATGGTTCTTATCACAGTTGTCTGAGTTTTTACATAGTTTTGTTAAATGTGTGTTGAAAAAGTACAGACACACAAACTAAAGTTATTTCATGAAGTAATATATTAAAATAAAAAGCTTTAATAAATAGACAATACCAAAACTGTGTGTGTGGTGTTGGTTTTACGGATGTTGTGGGGACCTGCCTCACAAAGTCACATTATGGGACTTGTCATCTTTATGAGGACAAAAAGGTAGAGACATGTCTGTGTGTGTGTGTGTGTGTGTGTGTGTGTGTGTAGGAGGAGGGTGCGGCCTCCAACAGTCTGGAGGAGGAGCTGGAGGTGACCACGTACTGGTGGGGGGAGTGGGCCAAGTGGACCGCCTGCACTCGAACCTGTGGAGGCGGCGTGATGTCACAAGAAAGACACTGCCTCAAACAGAGGTCTGCACGTGCACACACACACACACACACACACACACACACACTTATAGTGTTGTTGTGGTTGTTAATTCTTAAAACATGTTTGTTTTCTGTCCAAAGAAAGAAAGTTGCTGCTGGGAAAGACAACATGACGTGCACAGGAACTGCGAAGAAGTATCACCTCTGCAACACGAAGGTGAGTCACACACTGTAGCTCACTCCTGATTGGCTCCCAGCAGAGGACTGTGGTTGTGGCGGGAAGCTTCCAGGCGTGACAGCATGTGGTCGCCTGGAAGTCAAACCGGGCGAGGCTCAGAAAACCTTTCCCGAACAAATAAACACTGGCAGAGGATTTATTTGTGAACACTCTGTAAACCAGTTTAAATGGTGTCGTGTCTCTGCAGGAGTGTCCGGCCGCTGGGCGGAGCTTCAGAGAGGAGCAGTGCTGGTCCTTCAACTCGCAGCTTTACAGTGGGAGGAGCTTCCAGTGGAAACCTCTGTATCCTGGTAATAACACTCCCATTACCTCCCAGTACCTCCAGAGACACATCGGAGGTCACTGAGTTCTCTGCTGCTCAGCTGCTGAAGCTTTCATTTACAGTTTAAAATGTCTGCTATGATTTTTAACAAGCCATCTACAAACCAATCAGAGTCCAGTATATGTAGGCGTAGCCTACGTAGGAGATGACGACAGGACAAACGTATGTCAGACAAAATTCTTTAGTCCCTAAATTACAAGATCAAATGAAACCATGGATCAAACACATGATGCTTGTCCCAGGTTCAGATCCATAAATCCAATAATCTCTTCCACAAACGCTGCCCTCTTGTGGTCATGACATCATTTATAGCCGTGGTATCGAGGTCCTACCTAAAGAGAACTATAGAACTAAGTGAGATCGTGACCTTTGACCTGCGTTTTCCTCCAGACGACTACGTTCACATCTCCAGTAACCCCTGTGACCTCCACTGCACCACGACCGACGGCCAGCGGCAGCTGATGGTGACGGCTCGAGACGGAACGTCCTGCAAGTACAGCAGCTACCGCGGCGTCTGCGTGGACGGTAAGTGTGAGGTGAGTCCAGCTGCGTCTTTGTTTCTACTGGTTTACTCCCACTCTCAACGCTCAGGTTGGAAGTGATGAAGGGAAATGTTTGATTTCACTGAGGACCTTCGTTATCTGTTTTTTATTGAAATCAAAAAACACTCTGTCGAGAAAGAGAAGTGCACATTTAATTCATGTCCGGTTCATTATGTTCAAAATAATCTGATCTCATAAAACACAATGAACTTGTCTCTATATTGTGTAATAACTGGTCATTTCCACCTGCTCTGCTCTTCTGCTCAGCCAATCGGATGTGACGGAGTTCTGTTTTCCTCCAACACTTTGGACAAGTGCGGCGTCTGTCAGGGCGACGGCAGCAGCTGCAGCAGAGTCAACGGGAACTCGCGCCGCGGAGCCACGACTCTCGGTGAACACCTTTAGAATTATCCTGGGATTCTGAAAATTACAAGGAGAAAACATTCTTTTCATTTGTCAGTTGAGTATGAAAAGTTCAAGTGATGCACAGATTAAATAGGAGAACCAGAGATTAAAGTTCATTCTGGTTTCTGACCATCCAGGTTACTCTTTCATTACTCAAATCCCTGAAGGATCATGGGACATCCAGATCATTGAGAGGAAGAAGTCAGCAGATCTTCTGGGTGAGTTCTTGAATTTAAGTGGAGCTTTCATTTGACCCTGGTCCCTGGACTGGAAACACAATGAGTTCCTGCAATGGTTCCTGATCCCATCTGAACGTTCCTGCAGTGGACACATGTCTTAAGAGTCTTTTGAAAATGGCTAATGTGTCTCTTCCTCCCCAGCTGTGACCGACCAGGCAGGAAACTTCTTCTTCAACGGAGCCTACAAGGTGGACACTCCTCAGAACTTCCACGCTGCCGGCACTGTCTTCAAGTACCGTCGACCCATGGACGTGTACGAGACCGGGATCGAGTACATCGTCGTCAAAGGCCCCATCGATCAGGCCATCAATATCCTGGTACGCCTCAGGTCTCACCTGTCTTCCCCTGTCCTCACTCACCTTCATGTGTACCTTCATCACACGCTGTTCAATGAAGGAAGAGCTGGTTGTGTCTCGTCTTTTCTCTGCTGCTTCGTCTCTTTGTTCTTCATCATAAGAACCAGCAGCCTGAGGACCACGTCTGGATTCATGAACCTGTCTTAACTCAACTTCTTCTCCTCACTCAGGTTTGGAACCAGAACGGACGAATTCCGTACATCACCTACGAATACACCGTCCTGCGGGACTCCCTGCCGCCCATCCCGCCTCCTCCCGTCTACACCGGGTCCGACACCTCAGCTGGTGAGGCCTCGGTGGAGGTGGGGACGCTGCTGTCCCCAAACAGCAGTGTCCATGGGCAGGCGGGCCCTCAGGGCCAGCTGGAGCCGGGGGCCGCAGACGACCAGAAGGTCCAAGAAACCAATGAGGTGTACGAGGAGACGGTGTCCATCGACTGCGACCAAGACGCAGCAGCTGCGCCAAAATTCACAGGTAGAGACCCACGTTGGTAACATATCCCATTCGAGTAGGTTGATAACCTATACTGCAGCCAACCACCAGGGGGCGATCCCCTGAAGGAACAGAAAGGACTCTTCAGCTCCAGTGGTTTATTAGCTGACGAGTGAAAGTGGGTCAGAAGCTTCACCTTCTTCTCGGCTGTTTCTCTGGACGTGTGTGCGATGGCCCTTCACATCTCTGCATTATTCATCATTCAGACACATGAAGAGATCGAGAGCCGATGAAAAATTCAGACATGTGGTGTTTTCTTCCCTTTTTAAAAAACGGCTGCATCGCCAACATGAGTGGTAATGGCTCTCAGCTCGCTCAGCTGACCGCCCAGCCCATTACGTCTCCTCAGCTGGTGGTGGTGGTGGTGGTGGTGGTGGTGCTGGTGGTGGTGGTGGTGCTGGTGGTGGTGGTGGTGGTGGTGGTGGTGCTGGTGGTGGTGGTGGTGCTGGTGCTGGTGGTGGTGGTGGTGGTGGTGGTGCGAGGAGATGTCTCCTCACAGGCTGACGTCACATCACAGACTTCAAAGCTACATCAGACTGAATGATATCAAGCTGTTTCTGATATGAGCAAACATGGAGGCAGAACTCAGAGGACTGATATTAATAATATGAATTGGCGTTAAGGTCTGTTAAGGTGACGATGTGGTTTTGAACGCTCTCTCTCTTCCATCAGAAGGAAACAGCAGTCACACCGGCAGCACTGTGAACCCTGCCGCTGGAGCCCTGGACTCAGGACCCGAGTCCCCGAACCTCATCTGGAGGGTCCTGCTGGACGGGCGGATCAGCCCCGACGAGCTGCTCATCAACATCTCCACCAACCAGCTGCTGACGGAGGGCGGCGGCTTGTTCTCGTCCGAGCTGGGCCCCGGCGAGGTGGACCTGAGCAGCCTGGAGCGAGAGCTCGGTCTGAACGAGACGCTGGAGTTCACTCTGGGCCGAAGACGCAATGACAGCGGGGACACGGTGTCCCAGAACAAAACGGTGCAGAACACAGGGAGGACGTCCAGCCGCTCCAACAGAACCAGGTAATCCAGCAGAACCAGGTTCTCCAGCAGAACCAGGTAATCCAGCAGAACCAGGTTCTCCAACAGAACCAGGTTCTCCAGCAGAACCAGACCCCCCAAACAGCACAAAGATAAGAAGCACATGTAGTTTTCAGATGATGTACAGACGTCCACCGTCAGTTTGGACGCTCAGAAAACAGGTTGGACAACGTGGTTCTCCTCTGAAGACGTCCACAGAGGAGACAGACAGACCTGCAGGGACAGACAGACCGGTGTAAGCAGGTGGTGATACAGTACAGACAGTAGGAGCAGACACACAGACAGACAGGTCAAGCCAGCAGCTCACAGTTATAATTCATGTCACTGCTCTGTGTCCAACACGGCTTCAGAAGGTCTGAGCCAGTAGAACCCCCGACACGCCCTCCAAGGGGAACGTGAGCGACTCTGGGGAGGAACCCATGTGATGAGGTGGAACTCTGAGTTTTCAAACAAACGTCTGGCGGCTGTCGGAGGGAGAGGGACCGGCGTCATGACAAGAATGTGCACACAACTTTTATGTGATGAAAGAAGTGAGAGCGTGGTCTGCTGCGATGGAGACTCAGCTGAGTGAGGACTGGGTGTGAAGTCTCATCGACGTCTGAGGAGAAACACAAACTCCTGACGAGTCTTTACATGAACGAGCTCCAGTCCCACTGAGACGAGGCGGAATTCTTGTATGACACACAAATAAATTCTGCTACAGACACAGTTTTCCTTTCCTTATACAGTGTGTGTGTGTGTGTGTGTGTGTGTGTGTGTGTGTGTGTGTGTGTGTGTGTGTGTGTGTGTCTCTCAGGGGGAATCAGAGGCTCTACCAGAAGAACCTGAAGCTGAGCCCTGCCGACATGTATCGCTGGAAACTTTCCTCTCAGGAGCCCTGCAGCATGACGTGCTCTATAGGTACACACACACACACACACACACACACACACACACACACACACACACACACACACACACACCTTTACTCAATGATTTTACTGGAGTGAATAAACAGTTTTTCATTTTTAAACATCATTAAACTGCTTTAATATAAAACAGTTTAAACAAAGCGAGACAGTAACTTCAACACTTTGATTTCTGCAGCTACCTTGAATATTTTCTATTTCTCTCTTCACAGCACTTTGAGTTTCTTTGTGTTGATCTTTGTGTTGATCTTTGTGTTGATTTTTTGTGTCTCGCGGTGCAGGCGTGTCCAGGTCCTTCGTGTCGTGTGTTCGCTATGACGGCATCGAGGTGCACGACATGTACTGTGACGCTCTGACCCGACCCGAGCCCGTCCACGACTTCTGTATCGGCAGAGAGTGTCAGCCCAGGTAAGCAAAACAAACACTTCATACATTGTACAACACAATCGATGTCTGTCCGTCCTGGGAGACGGGTCCTCACATGTGTCTCTGAGGTTTCTATGTATTGTACCTGTTAAAAGGGTTTTAGTAGTTTGTCCTGACTCTTGTTGAGGGTGAAGGACAGAGGATGTCTCACCCTGTTAAAGCCCTATGAGGCGAATTGTGATTTGTGAATATGGGCTATACAAATCAAATGTGATTGATTGATTGATTGATTGATTGATTGATTGATTGATTGTATGTAGTATGTGGTAAAAGCTTGTGCTGACCTCGTGTCCAGGTGGGAGGCGAGCAGCTGGAGCGAGTGCTCCAGGACGTGTGGCGAGGGATTCCAGTTCCGGCAGGTCCGCTGCTGGAAGATGCTGTCGCCGGGCCTGGACAGCTCGGTGTACAGCGACCTCTGCACCATGGCCGACCTGGAGCGACCCGTGGAGAGACGGGCCTGCAAGAGCCCGGCCTGCGGGCCCCAGTGGGAGGTGGCCGAGTGGACGGAGGTAGGAGAGCAAGCCACAGGAGACGCTCCTCTTCGGACTGGTTTGACTTTCTCCACTTTTTAATGTATTGAAATGTTTTGCTCATTAAAATCTTGAACGGTCTCGTTGTGCGTCCTCGTCCCAGTGTCCTGCAAAGTGCGGCCTCAAAGCCCAGGTGACCCGGGACGTCCGCTGCACCGATGACCCCAGATCATGTGACCCGATGACCAGACCAGCCAGCGTCAAGAACTGCACTGGTCCGCCCTGTGAACGCCACTGGACCGTGTCCGAGTGGGGACCCGTGAGTTCCTTCACTCTGTGTCTGCGCTCTGTAATCTGATCTGAGAATCGAGATCATTACTTACAGATATAAATAATAGGAACTTGTTACTGTCGACCCAGATATAAATATTGTTTTCTCTGCCGTTAAAATCACAGACAGTGAAGAAAAGTCCATCTGGTTGATTTAAGGTTTATTCTTAGAATAACTCTTATTTCCTGTGTCTGAGTCGTTCATGAAAGAAGATAAATTCCTCACGTTTGAAACAGGTTTTCCTTCGTCTCATGTTTTGATTGATGGCTCACCTGTCCTCAGCCGTCGAACACACTGTGTGAATTTGTGTCTTTAATCGGTGTCGTACAGGCAAATGTAGTTTCTGATGATTTTCCATTCAAAGTCCACGTCTGGAAACTTTCACGTCTAATTTACGACCGTCCAGTCGAACCTGGAAAAAGCCGGCGGGAGCTCGAACAGCCGAGAAATGTTCCTGTGAAATACGGCTCCCAGTGCAACAGCTAATGTTGGGTCAGGCATATTTATTATTATTTACACACTGTGAGTGTTTCTAGTTTACTGGGATTTACTGGTTTATGATGTCCAGCTGTGCAGTCGAACAGAACCAGTGAAACATCCTCTGCAGTAAATCTGTGGTTTTATTGACTCATTTAATTTCCTCTCGTGTTTGATGAGTTGTTTAAAACAGTTTTTAAACAGAAACACAAACATCTGCTTCTTAAAACGCTGCCAGTTCCCACATGTTTGATTTTATTTTGAAGGGTCAATTCAAATAAATTCCCCTTTTTCATTAATGTTGTCAGATAGTTTTATTCTTCATTATGATTTAATAATCCTGAGTTCTTTTCTTAATATTTATTAATCGCAGATTTATGCTGCCTCCACGCAAACACACTCTTCAGTTTCATTTTTCGATAAAAGCACAATGAACAACAGTTTGTATATTTTCTCAACGACAGTAAGATGACGAGTGCTTGCACAGGGAATCGAACCTGTGACGTGAGGCTGTTTCCTCACACGTGTCACTCTGACCTGATCTGACTTCACATGTTGGACTGAGCTGTTTCCTGTGAATCACGCACTCTGACCTTTGCCCTCCTGTCACGCAGTGCTCGGGGTCGTGTGGCCAGGGGAAGACGATGCGTCACGTGTACTGTAAGGCCGGGGACGGGCGCGTGGTCCCGGAGAACCAGTGCTCTGCGGAGAACAAGCCACTGGCCATCCACCCCTGTGGAGAGAGGGACTGTGCCCCCCACTGGCTGAGCCAGGACTGGGAGAGGGTGAGACCACGTTCCTCAGGAGCTAACCCTGATCCCTGATCAGTCACTGATCCACGTTCACTATGAGTGAACCTTCTTGTTTTGTATTCTGAAATGAAGGGAGACATGATTGTGTTTCTTGTCCCGACCGACAGTGCAACACAACCTGTGGGCGTGGCGTGAAGCGGAGGACGCTCATGTGCGTCGGCATCAGTGGAGGAAAGTTCCAGATCTTCGAGGAGGAGGCGTGCGGAGGCAGCGAGAAGCCGGAGGAGGAGAACACCTGCTTCGAGAGGCCGTGCTTCAAGTGGTACACCACCCCCTGGTCGGAGGTGAGCACCACACTGGGTCAGCCTCACTGGGACCATCCCAGTATCCAGGGTTCCCCAGTTCCCTGTGTTCACTTTAACATTCACCCTCCTGTGGATTTAGATTAGATTCAACTTTATTGTCATTACACATTTCAAGTACTAATACAATGAAATGCAGTTTAGCGTCTAACCAGAAGTACAAAAAAAGTTAAAGTGCAGAGTATTGTGTGTATTTAAAATGGAATGTAAATAAATAAGATATGTACAGTAGCAAATATATATGGAATAGTACAGTATTAACAGGTATTGTATGACATAAGAACTATGAGTTAGAAATATCATCCAGGTTTTATTATTGGACCAATAATCATGAGTTGGTCTGTTACACTGAGAGACATGAGGCCGGGGAACCGGAGAACCCACAACAGCCTGAGGAACACCGGACCATGGGAAGACACACGTGTAGAACTTTGTCATTGTGTGTCAAATACAGTAAATCTGGGGAACATACAACACAGGGAACACAGCCGTGTGTGAACAGGGGACCAGACGAACATACGTTATTATTATGATTATGTGATGGGTTATGTGAACAGTCTTTGTTAATCATTCCAGTTTTTTACTGTAGTGAAAACCCTTCTCATCAATCTTTTTATTTCATCTATTTATTTATTTGTTTGACCTTTGGAGCTGTGTGTGTTGTGTAATGTCTGTGTGTTGTGTAACGTCTGTGTGTTGTGCGTCTCCTCAGTGCACGAAGACGTGTGGCGTGGGCGTGAGGATGCGGGACGTGAAGTGTTACCAGGGCCGGGAGCTGGTCCGGGGCTGCGACCCCCTCACCAGGCCGGTGGCCAAACAGACGTGCACGCTGCAGGCCTGCCCCACCGAGCCGCCAGGTAACCACCTGTCTGTCCTCTCTCAGCAGACACGTCTCCGTCCCTGGTCTCTGGTCTCACACTGGAATCAGGTGATCTTGTAATAAAGGATTTAAAGTCTCACTGGGAGGAACCAGGGCTGTGAAGCTTCTCTTCACGTCCTCAAGGTCGTTGGAGGATCAAGTGAATTAGAGTCTGAAAGTTCCAGAAACACAATCTGTTAATAAAGACTCACAAGGTCACCGTGACCTTTGACCACTGAAATATAATCTGTCTAATTTAATTCCATAATGACAGACTTGAGATATCAAGAGGCCAAAAGCATGTTTTGTGAGGTCACAGTGACCTTTGACCTTCAACAACCAAAGACAGATCAATTCATCCTTGACTTCGACTCAACGCTGTCATTGAAATGAAGCCAAAATATCTACGAACAGCGCCACCTGGGGGTTTAACCTCATTTTGAAGTCATTTGTGTTTGAGCCACAGCATCGACCTGCCGATGATACGTCGACCAATCAGGAGTCCGTCTCAGCTGTCAATCATCACGTCTCAGCCTGTTTTTAAATCATCAAATAAAAATCAAACCAAACTGATCAGAAACACAAACATCAGTGAGATAAGAACTGAGAAATGTCTGAAGTTGAAAGTGAAAGTTGTCTTTGTTTTCTTATGATAAAAGTGTGATTCTTGATTTGTTTTAGTTTCTTCAACGGGGGGGGGGGGGGGGGGGGGGGGAGCAGCCTGGTTCAGGTTCCATGTTTTCTAAGAGGACTTTGATTTGGCAGATGAGAGCTGCCAGGACCGGCCCTCCACCAACTGCCTGCTGGCCCTGAAGGTGAACCTGTGCAGCCACTGGTACTACAGCAAGGCCTGCTGCCACTCGTGCCGCGCCGTGCGCCCTCCGCCCTCCTAGTCCCGGACGCCTCCCTCCACCCGCCTGGGTCTGCTCCTGCAGGAGGTTACTGTGAATAACGAGGAGGAGGAGGAGGAGGAGCTGGAAGTGACACAGAACTTCCTCCAATAACTCTGGATTCATCTCTTTGATAGTTTAAATGATCCAACTTGAAATCTGCTCATCAGTCATTTCATGAATCAGCTGCAAAAACACAGTTTCTCTTTTTCACGTCTTTTTCTAGATTATTTTCCAAACACGTTTGATTTGGACTAAAAGGATTAAAGAGTCACGAGGAACAACTCTTCATCGCTCTCTTGTAATTATATTGGTAAAATATATATATTTTTCTATTTGACTACTTGAAAATGAATTGGAAACGACACCAAATATTAATTCGTGAATCATTTATTATTATATTTCTTCTCTATGGTTTCATTCTGTTCCGCTGACGTGATAAATTCATCAGACGTGAACAAACTGAACATCGTCTTAGAAATGATTCTGAAAATGACTTTTACTGAGAAACTCTTCCTCCAACTGTCGAGTCGATTAAAAGATCTATTAAATTATTTCTGAATATACTGCATGACTAGAATATTTAATACAGAAATCTTATTTAATTGTGTTTCAGTCCGGCACGGCCCAACAGGAAGTTCAAAAGAGAAAAGCGAACGCACATTTCCGTGGCCTGGCGCCGTGCCGTCACGCCTGCAGGACGTGGACCAGCGTATTTATTAGTCATAGCACATTTTCATTTATCGTGACGCTGCTGATGCCAGCGATGGTTATTCATCGGTTCAGCTGAAGCCAGTTGTGTGTTTGTGTTCTGTGTGCGTGACGGAGGAGCAGCACAGGCAGAAAGAGTCCTGACACTTGAAGTCATGTATTCAGACGTGTACATGTAAGTCTCGTGTGTAACTATTGTGTGTTTTTATATACCTGATACCTCTTTGTACAAAACTCAAGTATGCAGATTGTGTACTGTTGATAATGAACTGAAGTGTTCCTGGTACTGACGTGTATTTCAATTAAACAGTTTCAATGAGTGTCTCTGTGGTTTTCAATGGGAACTGATGGAACGTTGCTTCTTCAGTTGGATCAGTTTCATCTCAACATAACACATGTTGGATGTTTCTTTAGCTTTTTTGATATTTCTAAAATTTAGCACTTGATAATCCAGAAATCTTTAATTACATCTTTAATTCCTTTATCCTCTTGTCTCCTCGTAGATTGAAGTAAATCCTCTAATGACAGTTTACACACAAGCTGTGACCTCACAGGTGAAAGAACAGGTCCTGGTTCAGTTTGATCTGGTGTCTCTTGGTAAATCCTGGTTTGTTAAACACACAGTTTGGTTTTTGAAGACGTGAACAGAGGGACGAAGGAAGCTGCGTTCAACACTTTTATTCTGTAGGTTAACGAGACGCAGTCACATGACACAGCTCTGCGTCCGGACGCTCTCTTACAAACTTGACAAAGTGAAAGAGACACAATCATTGTGTTGTGCGCTTGTTCATCGTCTCACACACTTTGACTCAAAAAACACTGAAATCACAAATATCACATGACAGGAAGAAGATGGCCGACCAGGAGAAGCAACTCCTGTTTTATAGCAGCAAATAGTTTTATCCGAAATGTTCAAGTGACTGCCTCATTTCACGATGGAGTGATGACCTCTGACCTCTGACCTCTGACCCGGACGGACTGTCATCGTTCAG
The DNA here is from genome assembly GCF_949316205.1 of Platichthys flesus. Taxonomy (NCBI): domain Eukaryota; kingdom Metazoa; phylum Chordata; class Actinopteri; order Pleuronectiformes; family Pleuronectidae; genus Platichthys; species Platichthys flesus. Next base: position 1,169,701 of record NC_084947.1, read on the forward strand.
GAGACGTCAGGTCGTTGCTCCAAAGCCCTTTGAACTGTTTCCTGTCGGCAGACGAGCCTGAACTCAGCTGCTTCACCGACTCAGGTCAGAAAACTCAAAACGCACAAATCACGATCTGACAAATCTACACAAGTGAACACAAACGTGGGTTCGACCAGAGGATCTGTGTGTGTGTGTGGGGGGGGGGGGGACCTTTAACTTTTATAAGTTTTCACTCAAACATCATAATCAAACCAGACTTTATACCACACGTTGCTTCTTGTATTAAAAACCTAAAGATCAGATGATTTGTTATTTTATTCCTTAATGTCAGATTTATAAATGTTTTAATTCTTAAGACAGGAAAACAACTCAAACTCTTTCAAAGACCAAAGTTTCCAAATTAAACTCAGTATTTTAAACAAAAGGTTTGATTTCTCTACATTTCATCGCCTCCTTCATTTCATTTTCCTTATTTTGACACTAAACATTTAACAAAGAGCAAAAATGCTCCTGAAAGTCAGAAGAAGTCAAGATAAATTCAACAATCAATCAAACTTCTTCTTTCTGTCTTCAAACTAGCAACTTGTTCACAGAAGATATTAACGAGGTCATGATTATTGAAGCAAATGGACTGAGAAGGTTTTTATCTCCTTCGCCTTCACAGGGGTTTTCTTTTTACAGAAGATCCACTGTGGGTCCTGTGTTATTATTCTTCATTGTTTATTTGCATTATAAAAATGCGATAGTTAAAAAAAGTCTTAGTTTGTGTTGAGTGAATAAATGTGAAATGTTAATAGACACTTTACAGTCGCTGCTGCACAAACTCCATCACATCTTTTCTGCACATCAACGTTTACATGGACTAAAATAATCTGACTTTATTCTGAATGAGACAATTGTGTTTTCAAGCAGTTGGTAAATGTTGTTGGTTGTTGTCGCACAATCCGGTGGAAGCACCAACAGGACGTTATAATGAGAACAACAACAACCACATTTCTGAGTTAGATTATTGTTTATTCTGAGTTATGACCTTATTCCGGTTTAGTTGATCAGATCTTTCTGTTTATTCTGATTCAGACTATTGTCTTAACCGGGTAAGTCTGAATATTGGTGTCCATGTAAACATGTCTGGAGTCGTTTCCGTTGAACCACAGTGAGGTTGTGTAGTAACGTTAAGTCACTGCAGCAGAACCAAGGTACAGAACGTTGAACTGGGTCATCAGCTGGGACAGTTACACCCGTCTACTGGAAATGAGAGCTTCTTGTGAGAGAGGATAAACTGTGAAGACAAAACTTCAGCTTTTTTCTTCTTCCCCAAAACCCTTTGGAGATTAACTTTTCTTTATAATCCCATGAAAATCTTGTTTGTACCTGATTGATTCCCCCCCCCCCCGTGTGATGCATTCAACCAACAAAACAATAAAATCTGTGTTAACTTCACTGACAAAAGCTCAAATTGTTAATTTTCTGTTTTATATTTCCACAAACACACATATTGGTAATTTACTTGACTAAAGCTAAAACACAGAATGATGCTCAAAACTGACAAAAATCTATCCGTTCAAGTTTGTCAGAAACATTTTGTGTTCGGGTTCGTATCAGAGGTGTGGACCTCCAACATGGCTGCCACGTGAAAGCCCTCAGGTCAGTGTCGGTGCTGCAGCCACAGCACGGTGCAACTGACGAAGTTCGTTTGTCCGCAGGCCAGCAGGGGGCGCTGCTCTACACGTCGGTGCTGACGCTGTGGGTGACCACCTCCCTCATGGTGACGGAGCGGATGAGGTTCAGCTTCTGGTAGAAACTGGCCAGATCCACGGGCAGGTCCAGGTCCTGCTGCTGCACAGTCCTGTAGCTGACCCCCCGCCCCCCCCCGCCGCACAGCCTCTCCGGGTGCTGCAGGTAGAAGGGCAGCGAGCAGCGGGCGCAGGACGGGCAGAAGGCGTGCGAGCGCTGGCACCTGCGCGGCGGGGGGGTCGGGGAGTAGCCGACCGGCCCATTGGGCTCGGTGAGGAATGTGGGGGGGTAGGTCTCGTGCTCGTCGCTGTAGTGCTCCGGCGTCGGGGGGGTAGGAGGAGCTGTCAGAGCCAGGGGGCGGCACGGCGACATGCTGGAGAGTTCCGGTTCCTCCTCCTCCCCCTTCTCAGACTCCTCCCTCTTACAGCAGTAATACTGGTGCAGTGAAACACAAGAGAAAAATACCAGGGTGAGTCACTGTCCAAACTTTTAACGTGTTTTACTAATGCTAATGCGAATCTACTACGTACTAACGTGGCTCCTACGTGCTAACGTGACTCCTACGTGCTAACGTGACTCCTACGTGCTAACGTGGTTCCCACGTACTAACGTGACTCCTACGTGCTAACGTGGCTCCTACGTGCTAACGTGGTTCCTACGTACTAACGTGGCTCCTATGTGCTAACGTGGCTCCTACGTGCTAACGTGGCTCGTACGTGCTAACGTGGTTCCTACGTACTAACGTGACTCCTATGTGCTAACGTGGCTCCTATGTGCTAACGTGGTTCCTACGTACTAACATGACTCCTACGTACTAACGTGGTTCCTACGTACTAACGTGACTCCTACGTGCTAACGTGGCTCCTACGTGCTAACGTGGCTCCTAGGTGCTAACGTGATTCCTACATATTAACGTGACTCCTACGTGCTAACGTGACTCCTACGTAAGAGTCAGCTTCAAGATTAATAACAATTTCAACTCAGTGAGGATACTTCTACATTTCCGGAGTTATGAACAGGGTTTGAACTTGTTTCTTAAAGAGACAGTCCTTCTGATTCCGGAAGCCATCGATCCTCAGGAACCTTTAGGTCACGCTTCAGTTCCTGAGTTGGTCTTACGATTCAGAAAACTAAACTAATTGTTTCCACATCAGTAACTTATCTGATGTAGATTCTCCTCAGATCGGGTCAAACCTACGACATTCACCTTCCTCTCAGAATGAAGTGCAACAACTTTCCTCACTTTCAATTTATTTCTCTTTTCCAGTGCTGTGGTTGGTTTGTTCCGTGTGTTCAGCTCTTCCACTGGGAGCCTGTTAGCAGTTACATCAGTTAGCCTGTCCACTTGTAGCGTTAAATCTGACACGACACACCAACAACAGACTGGTTTCTTTGATGAAGTTGTGACTTTCCTGTCCGACACTATAGAAAATGATTTATAGACCCTCTGATGGTGTCGATATAACCAGTGATCCAAGCGAGACGCTCATGGGACACGAGGAAGACATTTCAACAACGTCAGAAACTAAGCTCACATCAAGCAGACGTGTTCCTTAACGGCCGTCCCAACACGAGAGACACGTGGATGCATGGTCACGTCTTCATGATGCAGAGCCAATGAGCTTTAATCCAACACAACCAGCATCAGAAGTTCTGAGTCATGCAGATGGAGAAGTGAGTGGCACCAACTCCCATTTCATGGATGAGAATCTGTGGAACGTGAACTGAAGAGTGAAACAGTCGTACCTGTAACCTACATAGACACAGTACAGCCACGATGGTCAGTAAGATGACTGTAGCCAGAATTCCTCCTGCGATGACCACTGTCCCGGCTGACATTCGAAATCCTCTCCATCAACAGCCTGCAGGCAGGAGGAGGAGGAGGGGGGGGGGGGGGGCAGAAGAAGAGATGAAAGTGGAAATGGACCAAAAGGAGAGATGAGAACAAGGCAGGACGAGTGAGAGAGAGGATAAGGAAAGGAGATTAAGAGGAAAGAGAGAAACGGAGGAAATGGGAACAGATGGAGAGGATGATAATGAAGGGGGGGGGGGGGGTCAAGGAGAAAGTTAAGATGGAGGAAGGTTGAGAGGAGGCAGGAAGGAAGAGAGAGATACAAAAAATAAAGCCCAAATATCTCTGTAATGGATTAATAATCAAATAACTCGCTTTCTGTGGATTCTCCAGAACTTTCCAGGAGAATAACTCGACTCCAGTTCGAAACTCAGGAGAGGAAACTGAAGAGAAAAACTTATGACAGACCTCGAGCTTTAGCATTTCTCCGGCTAACTGGATTCCATTAAACACTTTGCATTTGTTAGTCGCGGGTGTTCAGCTGAGTGCTCCCACAGCAACCTGACAATTAAACAATGAGGCAGCAAGCAGAGCGCTAAACTCCACCGACACCCATCCACTCTCCGGCCTGCAGCCCCCAGGTCTGTTCACCAGGTTTCATTCTCCCGCACATTTAAAAATAAAAACAAGGATCTGTCTCGTGGTTAAAAGCTGCCTTCTGCACTTTCACCACCGATAAACCATCTAAAGTAAAAAGGGACGCGACCCGTGAGTTTTTAGAGAATCTGCGGGAAACTTTGTGAGAGCTGTCACAGAACGACGGCCTTGGGGGGGGGAGCGGAAAAAGCCTCCAGCATTAAAAACAATCCTCATACTGTAATATTTATCAGTCTCTGGAAGGTTTGTGACGAGGAGGAGGAAAAAGACGAGATGAGGACGAGAGCGAGGAAGGTGACGCCAGCTTCTTCTTGTCAGGGCAAGAAATCTGTTTGTAATCTGCTTCAAATTACATCAGGCTGAGACTTCATGTGTTTTATTATTCACTTCGGCTTCATGTTTAATGCAGCAAATCTGCTCCCGGATCAGAATTAAGTGTGCATTAGTCGATGAAGAGAAAAACTAAAACACTGAAGGGACACAAGGAAATATTCCTCAAGCTTTAATGTGACGGCAGATAGAAATTTAACAGGATTCCCTGGAGGCCTCGGCAGCGTCGGGCTCAACAGTCACGTGAACTCACTCTTCCATGATTGAAGATTTAAATATGAGAAGCTAATATTTAACTCCTGCTCATGTTTTAAACACGAAAACAGAAAGAAAAGCAGAATTGAATGAACCGGGTCAGAGGAGCCATCAGCTCATTTCCTTCCTGTGTGGGCGTGGCGAGGGACAGTGAGGCGTCGTGTCATTGGACGGTGGCACTGTGACACGTTCCGGCCAAGACGCCGTCAGACATCCTACGAACAGCAGAGGGCGCCGACTGTAAGAAACTCAGCTTCACGTTCGGACTCGGTAAGAGACTGAGACTCTGCAGACGAGACATCAGGTGAAGTTTGTGAGCTGCTGATCTGAAGCTTCCAGTTTGGATATTCTGTCCCGCTCCATCTAGGGTTGGGCACTGAAGTCCAGAGCCAATCAGAGACCAGTTCCTACACGGCCAGTTACAACTGGACCAAATCATTTCTCTGGCTGAGCTCTGCACTGGAATACACAGGAAACTTCCCTGTTAGGACCCTGTCCAGACGTGTGGTCAGGTTTTACTGGGATGGATGTGTTGGATATAGAGGAAGATGATTGGTTGTTGAGGGAAAGGTTTGAGGAGCAGATGTGTCTGGTTGGCTGGTGAAGGACAGACTCAGAGTCTGGGTTCAGTCTCAGGCATCTTTTCACCCAGGCTTATTACAGGATGGAACCTAGAGTGAGAGATGAGAGGTGTGCACCAAGGGAGAAGAGGAGGGTGAGGGTCAAGGGCTGGGATGGGGAAAGTGGGGATGAAGAGTTTTTGGTGATGTAGGGATGAGGATGATAAAGGGATGTGGGTAAGGATGAGGGAGATGAGGATGAAGAAGATTAGAGGTCGTAGAGATGAGGATGAAAAAGATGAGAGGATGTGGGGATGAGGAGGAAGAAGATGAGAGGATGTGGGGATGAGGAGGAAGAAGATGAGAGGATGTGGGGATGAGGAGGAAGAAGATGAGAGGATGTGGGGATGAGGAGGAAGAAGATGAGAGGATGTGGAGATGAGGATGAAGAAGATGAGAGGATGTGGGGATGAGGAGGAAGGGAATGAGAGGATGTGGGGATGAGGAGGAAGAAGATGAGAGGATGTGGGGATGAGGAGGAAGAAGATGAGAGGATGTGGGGATGAGGAGGAAGAAGATGAGAGGATGTGGGGATGAGGAGGATGCAGATGAAGGCTTGTGTGTAGGGATGATGGACGTGAGGATGATGAAGGTGAGGTGATGTAGGGATGAGCAGAGCGAGGCATGATGAAGAAGGACGATTGGATGAAGTGGAGGGAAAGGGTGACTTGATGAAACAGAGACAAACGGAGCGTGACCAGGGATGTGTCAGCTTCACATGTGATTGGCGTGTGATTGACGTGTGATTGGCGTGTGATTGACGTGTGGCTCTGCTCTTGATCTTAAGTTAACCAGGTAGCTTCATCTTAACACACGTCCGGTTACACGTCACTCTAGAGACGACTCTCTCTCCACGTGGCTCAGTTAGCACGTAGCGTTAGCATGTAGTTAGCATGTAGCCAGAAGCTACAAAGATCATTAATACAAACTGTTCAGTAGAGGACGGAACACGAAGAATCAGAGGCTCCGTGTTCCACATGTGAGTTACATGTCAGTTACATGTTATAGCTGCAGCAGCTGGAACTGACTGTGGGTCAGTTTCACTCTCGTCTCATCAGCAGCCTGAGCAGCACCTGCTAATGAACCGGGTTCCCATAGTGATGACATCAGCACGGCCAGTCGTTTACACACACACAGAGACACACACATACTCACCCACACCCACACATACACACACTCACCCACACACGCTCACACTCACACAACCACTCAAGCATCAGACACACACACACACACAACCACTCACACACACACACACACACATACACACACATACACAAACACACACACACACACACACACACACACTCACCCACACCCACACACACATACACATACACGTACACATACACACACACACACACAAACACACACTCACACACACGCTCACACACACACACACACACTCAAGCATCAGACAAACACACACACACCCACACACCCACACACCCTAATTTAATTTATCAAACTGGCAGCTTTTATTTTAAACTTGTTTTATGTAAATATGATTTTCAATCATCAGAAGTACACACTTTACACATAGGTTGTGTGCATAGTGTGAGTCTGGTCTGGATTAGCAACACACTCATGTTGGATATTTTCAAAGCAATATGAATATTTTTAGACTCATATTGAAACTACTTTTTGAAAATAAATAATTGAAAAGACTCAGTTTCTCTTCACAGATATAAAGATTCTCTGAGTGATGCTGAGAGTTCGAACAACGTCTGGACTCATGACTTCAATATGAATAAAATAAATGAATTGAATAATTAGACAAATAATTAATTGGTACCAGGACAAAATTGATACTCAGTGTTACATGTGAGGACAGAAACGTGACACTGGAACATACAAACACAACGTATGAAGCATGTGAGCAGGATCATAACTGCACAGTCTGAGCGGTTCCTCACTGAGAAACTTCGAGCGTAAAAGTTGCAGAACCCAAAGTGACAACAGAAGAATCAGGGCGGACTTTTCAATCATTCAATTTTCAATGTATGAGCTAATTACTGAACGTGGCTGCTGTTGGTTTCAGTGGAATAATCAGATGAATTAATATATCACACCTTTACGCATTTAACAAATTCTAGAGAGTTTCCAGCACCAAGGTTTAATCCTGGCTCCAAATTAGGATCCCAGTTTAACCACAGGATCCCAGTACACAAAGAGCTGGATCATCTCACCCATCACATCAGTATCGTGCCATGGTGTCTCCCGCGGCTCCTGGTCAGCTCGGGGTGCCCCCCACCCCCCCTCGGGAGCAGCGGGTCGGGTTTCAGCTGAGGGAGGTGGAACCCGGCGTGGAGCTGTGACCGCAGCGGTTTACATCCACACGCATCTGAGCCGAGCTCCTCCGGAACTTCTCCACCTGATGGAGGAGAGGAGCTCAGGCGCTCAGGTTCCCATCCACAGCTCCTGTCTCCTGCAAGAAGCCGTTAGGAGGTCGAGAAGGTCCAGGTATTTCCTCCGGAGCTCCAGGTCGCTTCTCTTTTGCTCTTTGGCCAAACCGCAGAAACCGGATCCTCACGCACGGTGACTCCCGCACGAGAAGCTCGGCTCCGCTTTGTAATTAATTTGTAATTCTCTTCCGCGCGCCGCGGCCGCTCTCACTCTGTGCGCGCTCCCGCAGCAGTGCGCTCAATCCCGATGTGACCGCGCTTCACAGTAGCGCGCACTGAATAAAAAGCCAATACCTGCAGGATGCGAGTCAATCCTCCAATCACGTTCCAGAGATTTGTATGAATCAATTTGACCTTTCATTAAACCTCAGGCTGGAGTCACGTGATCAGGGACCTGATCTCCAGTTTCCTGAACCTTCATCATGTTGATGTGTTTGCTTCCTCAGGATCAGATACAGGACAACACTGTATCCTTCACTACACCTGTTGAGCTGATCTAGTATCAGTGTGGGTCACTTAACAGAGTGTGATCATACACACCATCTCCTGAGCACCTTTTGTATCTAGACATTAAGGGCGATATCATCACATATGGACCTGAAGAGGCAAGGTGCACAATAACACAACTTTGAACATTATAACGCATTTTTGGGAGGCAAAGGTTCACCACTGATACATCTCGTCAAACCAGCTGTTGACGTTGTGCGACATTTTTCACACTGAGCAACACTTTTGCTCAAAGGGCTTCGAGGTTTGTTTTGTGGGCGTGTCTGAGGCGATGTCCAATCAGCAGTGACGTGTATATAAACTCACCTGATAAAAAAGTCAGTGACCTTCTCAGCGGCCGTATCAGTGTTTAACCCAGATCTGTTCTTCAGTGTTAACTCTCAGCTCTTTAGAGTAATTTGGAGCCGGTTCAACATGATGGACTTGAAGAAGACGGACATGTTGGTTGGTTAGAGATGTGTCAGTAAGATGAGGATGAGCTTACTGCTGGTTGCTCTCCGGCTCCTCTCTCTCCTCCAGCGCTCCACTTAAGCAGCGCCAAGAAAAGACGAGCAAGGCAGAGAAAGAAAAGATTTTATTGTGTGAATTATTTAGAGGTTAAAGCAGGATGAGATTCCACAGACAAGAGCCTGTGATACAGTATTAATGAGTGAAGACATTAGAGGTTATTTCTCCTCTTTTCTGCCACTGATGTGTTTCAACACTTCAACATCCAGATGCTCCCGGAGGAAACAACGAGCAACGAGAAGCAGAAGAGAAGAATATTCAACCCGGAGTCGATCGGCAAAACTTCAGACGCCATCAAACACGACTTTATTTAAAATCAGGAAACAAACAAAATCGGAGATGTGGATGTTTATGATTGATTGCTTGATATGAACAAAAATAAATGATAGTAAGCAGAACCGTTAGTAGACTTTGAGAGAAAGGACTGTTTCACACCTTCAGCCTGAACCTCACTATCAGTGAAAGGTTCCTCAGACCGATGGAGCAGAAGAGGAGATCTGGGTCTGGATCAATCTGAACCACGGTGAAAACACACGTTCAAACACAGAAGAGAATGAAAAGCTCTGGTGTGAAAACACTCAACATGTTGTCACCTGCCTCCTCTCACTGCTCGTCCAATGACACGGCTTCATGACACCTTCCACTTTGCATTGATCCTCTCATCAGGCTGATGGATTTGTTTACAGCAGGAGCTGAAGAGGTCGGAGACCAGGTCAGATGAGTCAGATTCAGACGATACAGTCTCAGTCGAGCGATTCTCAACTCAACCACAGCTTTTCACCACAGTAGAATTATTACATATATGAACTCAGCAGCTTTTGTCTGATGCATCAGTTTCTGTTTGAATCCACCAATAACAATGAAGACTGTGTTAGAAGGAGGACGTGTAATGATGAGAGACCGTCTTCAGTAAACAGAGTCTCTGAGAAGCAGCGAGGAGGAAGCCTCCCGTCAGCCGGGGGCTCGCTGGGATCTGCTGCTCGCTGATGTTGTGACTGAAAGAACACGATCTCAGATCAGTGACAGTGAGACGGGATGAGCAGGAGGTTTGTCGGGATGTGAGAGACACCGAGGAGGACACTGACATGTGGTGGGTATCATGTCGCTCTGAGGTTTGTGGAGCTCCTCCGTGGAGCTCAGGAAGTGAAGTGGAACAAATGCTGAGTGACACAGATCCTCGTCTCCGAACATCAGACCAGAGAAGACGAGGAGGAGGAGGAGGAGAAAGAGCTTCACCACCAACATGACAGCAAGTCAAACCGAGGCCAGAGTTCATCCTCTGAGGACCATGAATGTCTAAGAAGAACTTCCTGTCCTGTGTAATGGAGACTCACATCACACCTTCAGTGTGAGACCACAGGACATCTTTTCTTTCTGTGGCCATGAAACCCCCCCCCCCCCCGATCTATCATGTGAAATATGAATTTGTTGTTTTAATCATATAATGTTCAATGTCACTTATTCCTGTTATCATTCATTTATACTTAATAATAGTTTGTTCTCTATGAAGCCGATCCACGTCTTTGTGCAGAAACAACAACAAACAGAAATGAATCATCAGTTCCTTCACGACGCGGAGCTGCTCCGTGAATCAGAGGAAAGTTCATCCATCCTGACACATCCTCATTAAAACTGTTTGTAACAGCCAAGGCTGTCAGTGAGGTCACGTCTGACGAGCCGGCCTGCAGGTATCCGACTGTCAGAGACGCTCCTGTCCCCAGAATCACTCAAACACTTATTTAAAGCAGCAATGTTCTTAAACCTTAGAATAAAAACTGCTCCACAGACGTTTGAGAAGGTGAAGTACGAGTACGAGTTAGAGTCGGAGTGTCGGCTGGATTCGTGGATAAATACAACTGGGTATCGTCGTCATAACAATGAGAATTCCCTGATCAGTTTTCTAATGGAAGAATAGATGAGGTAAATGGAATCAGGCCGAGCACAGAGCCCTGAGGATCTACTGGACAGATTTCCATCTAACATGGTGGAAGAATGTGGTTTGGGTCGGGGGAGAATTCACCAGGGGTCAAATCCAGGGACGTTTTAAGCTTTTATCACTTTCTTTAACCTTTTCACTAATTTCACAGGAAAGTTCACGGGTTTGAAAAGGAATCAGACATAATCAGCCTCGTTTTTCTTCACCTTGTGGTTCGCGATGGAGCTGGAGTTGGTTTTCAAGTCGTGTTTCCTGATTCGAGCTAAATGAGCAGAAGGGTTCAAACCCTCTGGAGCTGAGCGCCGGCTCCTGAAGTGTTTCTGGTCGACATGTGGATGTTTGTGTCTCGTCCAGACTTCCTGCACCGATCCAAGCCGTCAGCGAACAGGTGTCTCCTGTTTCCTGGGTTATTTAGTCAAGGGCTTTCAGAGAGCGGTCCGGGGGGGGGGGGGGGACCTCAGCTTTGTTATCGTTTCATCAGCTCATCGCTCGTCTGGGAAAGGTCGGACTCCTGGACGGCTCCTCGCTCAGGTGTGAAGGCTCTCAGTGTCGTAGGGCTTAGCGGGTGAAGGAAATGTGATGTTAGCCTGATCCGCCACATCAGCCCCCCCCCCCGGCCTCTCCACCGAGCCTCAGAGTTTATACAACATATAGAGTTATCCTCATGTTACGCTCCGTGATGTCAGGCTGCCGCTCCCCCCCCTCTGCCTGCGTCATCAGCAGAGGTCGGAGTCTGAACCCGTGAACAAACAGACTCTCACCTTCACACAAAACACAGGAGAGAACCTGATTCCATCTTCAGACACAAGCTTCTTCTTTGTTTCTCATTTTTTTAAAGACACTCGAGCTTCACGGACCGTTTGGTTTCTGGAGTCTTTTCCTCTTTTTCATCCGTTTACTGAGATTCGCTCTCGGTTGTGTTTCTCACTGAAGTCTCTCAGAAACGCTGAGTCATTATTTTCTGACATTTTGAATTTAAACTTAAAGAAACACAAATGTCTTGAACCAGATTATAACTCAGTGTTGATTCCTTTGATTTGCATTTGTTGTTTTTCTGCGTTCAAAAAGTTGTGATTGACAGCTGAGACTGACTCCTGATTGGTCGAGGGCATCTATCAATTTGATCTCGATAGAGCAGCTCCATCCTCTCAAGATGGTGGCGCTTGTTGTCATCATGGCATTTTAGGTCATTCTGAATAGTGGGAGAAATTTCGTCCATCTTTATTTACGGACCTTGAATTGACGTGAACCAGATTATCTGGGGATGAATCCATCAGATTCACTGGTGGTATCGTAGAAGCAGTTTCCTGAGTTTCTCTGTCAGGACGTGATGCTGCATCTTGTTGCCTCCTCCCCCCCCCCCCCCCCCCCTCTGCAGTGCACAGAACAGAACCAACAGTTTTATTAATAATGAAACACAAAGATTTCTATTTGATGGCTCGGTCCTCTCTGTGATGCACTGACCCCACTTTGAGAAGAAAAAGGCTTTTTCAAGGAATGGTCTCCACTGAAGCGGGAGGAGAGCATCTCCCTTTGAAGAGGCTTTTATTGGATATGGAGCCTGAGAGCACCTGACCGCCATCTCAGCCCTTTTCTGTCCCACTAACACAGCAGGAGGTGCGTCCAACATTCACACATGTCAGAGCGAGGAGGACTCAAACTCAGCTCCTCAGTCCTCACGTGAGGTCACAGGAATTTGTCTTTTTGAATAAGTGAGAGGAAAACAAGGAGGTTTTGTTTGACACTGATCTCATCAGGTTCACAGACAGTGAACCTCAGGTGGTACACACAGAGTCCACAGGGAGACAGGTGAGGAGACAGAGGAGGAGACATGTGAGGAGACAGATGAGGAGACATGTGAGGAGACAGATGAGGAGACAGAGGAGGAGACATGCGAGGAGACAGATGAGGAGACATGTGAGGAGACAGGTGAGGAGACAGAGGAGGAGACATGTGAGGAGACAGATGAGGAGATATGTGAGGAGACAGATGAGACAGGTGAGGAGACAGGGGAGGAGACAGGTTAGGAGACAGATGAGATAGGGGAGGAGACAGGCGAGGACACATATGAGGAGACAGATTAAGAAACATGTGAGGAGACAGGTGAGACAGGGGAGGAGACAGGTGAGAATACAGATGAGACAGGTGAGGAGACAGGTGAGGATACAGGTGAGGAGACAGATGAGACAGGTGAGGAGAGAGGTGAGGAGACAGGTGAGGAGACAGATGAGACAGGTGAGGAGACAGATGAGGAGACAGGTGAGGAGACAGGTGAGACAGGTGAGAAGACAGATGAGACAGGTGAGGAGACAGGTTCCTGGTCCCTTGTCCCTGAACAGTCGAGTGTCTGTGTTGATCTGAACCAGATGGTTGACGTGAGCAGAGATTTGGTTTTTGCTCTTTTTCCTCCTGACGACAGTGAAGAGAAACTTCTGTGAATAAATAAAGGTCAGAAGTGTTTTCAGAGCCGAGGTCAGAATATTAATGTTAATGTTAATTTATGTGTAATGATGAATTGCAGCTGAAAACAAATAAAGCAGGAGATTGTTTCAATAAATCTGCATAAAAGTGAAGGTTAGAGACGTGACCTCCACCTGCTGAGCTTCTTCAGCTGCTCTCTGATCCACACTCAGGGATATAGATCCTGGAATAAGAGAAATAAAAGACACTAGATTTAAGTGAAGTAACATTTAATACACATCATAATGTTTGACAGGAGCATCATTCATTTAATCTAGAAGTTATTTAGACTATCAGCTGTGCTTTGGACCTGACCCTGATAAAAGTAATGTCAGGTTGGACACACACGTTTAGAAGAGTTGTTGTTTGGTTTTCTGTTTTCTGTTTTCTGCCTCAGTGAACATTTATTTCTTCAAACTCACCTGCTCCGTCCGGGAATCAAACCCGCGACCTCGGCTCACCCGCTGACTCACCCCGTCAGGAAGTTAAGACAGTACAGTCTCAAAGTTCAGTTGCACTTTTCCTCCAATGACACGGAGTCTCTGCTCCCAGCTGTCGTCCTGCATGTCGTCCAATCAGCTGATGAATATTCAGCGGCGGGTATTAGCATATTGTTCAGGATATTAGCATCGAGACGCTGACAGCAGCATCAGGGTGAGGGGAACTGATGAGTCAGAGGGGGGGAGGGGGGGGGGGAGTGGGCAGCTCCGGCCTGGGGGGGGCAGCGGGTCAGGATTCATCACGTCCACGACCACAGCTCGGCCTGATGGGAAGAAGGTGGCAGCAGAGGAGAAGATTCACAAGAATCAGATCCAGGACATGTTTTAAAATGGAGATCTGTGAGTCGTGGCCTCTGGTCGACAGACGAGCCGCTACAGACGAGCCGCTACAGACGACCTGCTACAGACAACCTGCTACAGACGACCTGGTACAGACAAGCCGCGACAGATGACCTGCTACAGACGAGCTGCTACAGACGAAATGCTACAGACGACCTGCTACAGACGAGCCGCGACAGATGACCTGCTACAGACGAGCCGCTACAGACGAGCCGCTACAGACGAGATGCTACAGACGAGCCACTACAGACGAGCCGCTACAGACGAGCCGCTACAGACGAGCCGCTACAGACAAACTGCGACAGACGACTTGCTACAGATGAGATGCTACAGACGAGCCGCTACAGACGACCTGCTACAGACGAGCCACTACAGACGACCTGCTACAGACGAGCCGCTACAGACGAGCTGCTACAGACGAGCCACTACAGACGACCTGCTACAGACGAGCCACTACAGACGACCTGCAACAGACGACCTGCTACAGACGAGCCACTACAGACGAGCTGCTACAGACGAGCCGCTACAGACGACCTGCTACAGACGAGCTGTGTCTCTGGACACGACTCAGAGCTTCATGCTCAGAAACGTGACGTCAGCCACTGAGTAAAGAAAAACTTTCTCCTGAGAAAGTTTTTACAGAGTCTGTGGAGAAGTGAAGTGATCAGGTGATCAGTATCAAGGTTCCGCCCCCAACCCCCCCTCCACCAGCCACAGCTGTCAATCAAGACCACATCAAAGCTTTTGTTACTTTGGTAAAAGGGCGTTAACTTTGCATAAATATGTATTTGAGCTTTATTCGGAAATGTGAACTTCTGGACACACAATGATACAAACACACTTTTCATCGTACCTTTGTCCCGAGTTACCTGAATGGGACAACCTGTTGACTTCCTGTTGTAGAACCAGTGGACTAACTGGTCGGCCCTGAAGCTCGGTGAGCCGTGTTCGACGTAGAGTTCTTCACTCTGTGGGATTGAAGCTGTGATCGGGTCTGGAGCTCAGCTGCAGCTTCTCGTCACTGGAAGTCTCTTCATGGACTCGCTGCTCGGCCGATCTGCAGTTACACTCACAGTCCACGCTCAAACACAAAGCAGCAGCTGCCAGGTGAGATGAAGCTCTCACATGGAAATGTGCTCAGAGATGGAGCCGATGCATTTTTCATGGTGGACACGGCAGCTCCTCTCACATGACGCCGGCTCTTCTTGTCCCGTGTGCTCGATGGGGCGTGCGACCTCGGGCTCAGATGCAATCTGCACCTCGCTCGCTGGAACCGGTTCAGCTCTGCAGGCAAAGTGACGTGATGTGTTTCATCCCTTTACCATAAAGATGGAGATATGAGGTGGAAAGTACAATTACACACATACTGCACTGAGGTACTATACGTACATATGGTAACTCTACTGCAACTTCAACGTATCTTATTTCAAAGGAGAATCACTCTGCAACAGAACTTCATCATTTCACAGTTATTAGCGATAACTAAACAATACGTGAGAATAACAACTGTTCAGATATATCTCAGGGTTATTGGACAAACTCATTTGCATGGTGTGTAGATTTAATGAGTATTTTACTTATTAGTATTTTGCCGTAAGTAAAGAGTCTTGAAACTTTTTACTTCAGAAACTCTTCTTACGCTGTCCTCTGGATCACAGACTTAAATGTTGCTCGTCTCGTTTCAGTCTGAAAACTCTTCTACGTTCTCTTCCTGATTGGTTCTCATCAGTCACATGACTCGACTACCAGTGAACACAAAGCTAACACTTCCTGTCAGTAACACTTCCACCTCGGCGTCGCTCAGAGAACAGAAATCCCTGCTCTGACTCTTCACCATCACTGTTATATATCGTTTTATACATGATCATATTTACAGTTTTATACATGATCATATTTACAGTTTTATACATGATCATATTTACAGTTTTATATATGATCATACATCCCAGTGGGACATGTGGACCTGCTGCTGGTGTCTGGTTCTGTACTGATCTACTGGAAGTGGCTGAATAATGCATCACATGATGGAAGTGAGAGAGTTGAACCTCAGCACTGACTCAACACACACTGTTTGTGTTGGACACATGATGTTTAGTCAGCACACCCCCGAGGCTGTTTGTTTACATGTTAACTTGGCATGTATATGGCGTGTATGAGCTCCACGTGACCAACATACAAACATAACAAGCAATCAACTCACTGCACGATGAGAGCGTAACCCAGGAGGATTCTGGGAAATGAGACAATAAGAACAGCAGCAATCACAGGAGAGAAAACTGACTTGAAATGAAACCAAATCAAATTTAAATTTGTTATACTACAGTAAATAAGGGAATGAATGATAATGAAATGGAATATTACTCCTTACATTAAGAATAATTCTGTCTTTATAAACAATAATATTATTATTATTAGGTCAAGGTATCCCACACTATATTTAACCTATTTTAAACTTTTAAACCTCTGTTTGTGCAGTGTTTCTTATAATAATAAAATAATGATGATTATCAAATCAGTATAGTGTTCTCGTGCTTCCCTTCAGTCTCTGACAGATCGTCCTCAGGAAGTGTCTCCAGGCCGAGGACTGCTCGTCTCTGTCAGTGTCTCATTAGGAGAGACTCGTCCTGGACGCTCAGCTGAACCTAACGAGCTGTTGGGCTGATCGCTGTCACCCTGAGCACAGGCAGCCATCCACCCCCCCCCCCCCCCCCCCCCGTGCCTGACGGGACGTTCAAGGGCAGAGCACATAGAGCAGATAGAGCAGATAGAGCACACAGAGCAGAGTGCAGCTCATCTCATTCACACACCACCATCTCCTGGTGCCAGAGGTCGACTCACTCTGCAGAGATCTACTGAGCGTGACCTCTGACCTTCTGACTCCTTACAAACCATTTTCGAGTGCGACTGAGGATCAGGCCACTGAGATTTCAAGACTAAAGTCCTAATATTAAAGTCATGATTTGTTTTCTTTATAAGAAAGTCACGACTTTATTCCTGTAATATTATGTTTTTTTTCCAAAGTATTTACAACTCAGTATCAGTGACCAATATGACATTTTCTCAGTTGTGATATAAAATCATTTTGCTGAATCGCTCCGGTCGCTCTACCTGCCTCACTACTGCCCTCTAGGTGAACTTAGTGACTCGGGCGTTAGCGGTGCGACTCCGTGGTCGACCTCCGACGCAGCGCTCAGCCACACTCAGGTCGGCCATGTTGTGGACTGATGGTTTCACTGCAGCTCTCACCGCCACTTTACCACCAATAAATAAAACATAGACTCCATCTTTCTTTCTATCCATCTATCTATATCACAAACGCACACACATGCATGCACACACGTACACGCACACAGGTACACAATGATCAGGACATACAACACAAAGTGGTGCTGTCGCATCAGAGCAGGACCACGACTCTAACGACCGTTCATCACAACGTTGCTCTATGTTTTCTATAGATTTCTACCCATGAGCTTTAAGGTGAGTTGGGATTTTATTTTTCTAAATGACATCACATCACAGGCTCACTTCCTGTCTGTGGTTTAAAACATCAGCTCAGAGTCATTAACGAGTGCAGTGATTCTATAGGTCGATCATTTACCAACACCAGTGAACCAGTGATGTTGAACTGGGATAATAACACAAACCAAAGTTATTGACTTTCTCTCAGCAGCTGCACGATGGAAACGATAAACAAGGATCAAATCCCAGAGGTCAAAGAAATCCATAAGTGTTCATGAGCAGAAACAGAGAGGTCAGAGGTCAGACCCTTCTGTCAGTCAGAATATATATGTTCTCACTAAATATATGAATAAAACAAACCACAAAACCGTTGTTGTTCCTCTGTTGTGTTCTGTGTGTTGCTGCCCCCTGGCGACTCAGCACAGTATTTCAACTGAGTGAAAGCTCAGCGACTCAGTGTTTCTACAGAAACTGTTAAACTGTTAAAGAGCTCCAGTAAAATAATGATAAATGTTTTCTCTGCTGCTCGTTGTTTGTTACTGATTCAAATCGATTCAAACATAAATTTCTCATTTTTGAAGATCGACTCTGGATCTAAGAGGTTGAGAACTAAGAAATCTGCTCTCGCTTATTTCAAACTAGAACAATTAAACATTTGATTTTAAAATATATAGAGAAGTTTTTGTGAATGTTTCTCCAGTAGCATTGACTTTAAACACATTAGATACAAATAAAAAAACTGGGGTTTAGTCTTAAAAACATCAACATGTTTGATTAATTAAAAAATATGAAATCAGTAAATTGTGACATTAAACCTGTGAAACAGCAAACTGACCAATAAACTGACCAATAAAGGTTTTGTCAGCAAAACATTTAACTGGAGAAACGAAGCAGTAAAAACTCATAAAGCTGAAAACTGATCAGTTGAAGCTGATTCTAAATTATTGATCACACAGAAGTTTTAAAGTTTTTAAATGTAAACAAAAATGTCAAAAATAAATTCATCATTCAAAGTGAAATCATGTTTATTCTTCCACAGATCTACAGCTCGTCGTGTGGCACCACAGCTTCTCCGTAGTTCGTCACCTGACTCTCAACAAACATCTCGTGTTTGTCCAGAATCTCCGCCTTGGTCAGTTTTCCATCCTGAAGAAGAAGAAGAGGTGAAAGTGAAACTCTTCATTTATTGACATTAACATTGATTGAATACGTTTTTTACAAACTAACTGTTGAGGGTGAGACTGAAGTGACCATTTGTTAAACTGTTTGAACAATAGAAAGTGAGATGGGAGTGAATCTGGACCTTGTTGGTGTCGGACTCCATCAGGAGCTGTTTGGCTTCAGAGTCGGCAGCGCTATAATTAGCCGGAAAAATCAACTGCATCAGTTCCTGTTTGTCCAGTTTCTCGTCTTTGTTTGTGTCTTGGATCTCCAGGAAGTCTCGACGTTGCTTTTCCATCAGTTCTGGATCGTTGTCATTGTTTCCTGGAGGGAACAGTACATCTGCAGCCAGGAACAAGTAATCAGATTACAGGAGAGTCAGATTCTGTCTGAGTCCAGTCTGGAGACAACGTTGGAATAATATTAATCCTTTATTGGCTCTTTACCACAAATTCAATTCAAAATGTATTCTGTGAAACCAAACCAGAGGGTTCAGAGTTAGGCTCCTCCTCCTCGTCCTCTTCCTCTACCTCCTCCACTTCCTCCTCCACCTCTTCCTCTTCCTCTACCTCCTCCACTTCCTTCACTTTCATCACTTCTTATACCTCCTCCATTTCCTCCTCCACCTATTCCACATCCTCTACCTCGTCCAACCCTTCGTCTTCCTCTACCTCATCCATTTCCTCGTCCACTTCCTTCAATTCCATCACTTCTTATACCTCCTCCACTCCCACCTCCACTTCCTCCTCCACCTCCTACTCTTCCTATATCTCCTCCACTTCCTCGTCCACTTCCTCCTCCAACTATTCCACGTCCTCTACCTCATCCACCTCTTCCTCTTCCTCTACCTCCTCCACTTCCTTCACTTCATCACTTCTTATACCTCCTCCATTTCCTCCTCCACTTCCTCCTCCACCTATTCCACATCCTCTACCTCGTCCAACCCTTCGTCTTCCTCTACCTCATCCACTTCCTCGTCCACTCCCTTCACTTCCATCACTTCTTATACCTCCTCCACTTCCTTCACTTCCTGTACCTTGTCCACCTCCTCCACTTCCTCCTCTACTTCCTCCACCTGCTCCACCTCTGAGGTCCATTTTAAACGTCTATTGTCCCTAAACCTTGAAAATTCTTCCTAGTTTACAGAACCTTCACACATTGAATGTATTTTATAAACAGTTGAGTTCTGAGTGAAAGTTGAGAGCGGAACTTTTTACCCATGAACTCGTTCAGGTCGATGAAACCGTCTCCGTTCTTGTCAAAGTCATCTATCGTTTCCTGTTCGTGCAAATTGAAATAAAAAGATGTGAATATATGACACTGAATGAGTGAGAATCAGCGACATCACAGCTCTCGGCGACATCACAGCTCTCGGTGACATCACAGCTCTCGGTGACATCACTCGCCTGAACCACGACGTCCCTCATGTGATGGAAGTTTTCCGGATGAAGGAAAGCGTTGAGCTCCTGCTTGTCGAGCTTCATGTCTGCGTCGGTGTCGGCGGCTCTGAAGCGTCGCTCCTCCTGCAGCATCTGGGGGACGTTGACATCTTCTTTCGTGAGAGGGTCGTCTGTGGGAGGTGAGGACAAACTGATCAGAGGTCGTGAGACGTCACGTGACTCAGCGTCTGATTGGTCGTTTCTTACTGATGTAGCTGCCGTACGTGACGTTCTTATACTCGTCCCAGCTGATCAGTCCGTCCCCGTCCGTGTCGAAGTCTCTCCACCGGTCCTCCACTTGTCCATCCGTGTAGTTCCTCTGAACGTTCTGGATCCAGGTCTTCAGTTCGTCCTCGGAGATGAAATCGTCTTTGTCCACGTCGATTCTGTCCACGAGGATTCTGCAGAGGGACACACAGTGAGGACAGTTCAGAGGCTTGGACAGAATTACATCACACGTCTGACATCATCGTAACAATGTGGTGACACGTGGGAATTAAAATGATTAACTGTTTTATTTCCAACACTACAACACGGACAGGTTGAACCTGTAGAACGAGTCGAGGTCACGTTAACCTGCCGAACAGGAAGTGAAGAGCTGAATGTTTCCAACAGAGGACACGTTTACAAGAAGACACACCTGAGCAGGAGACTCATGAGACACAGAGGACACGTACACACACGTCTGTGAAAGCGTCTTTTCCTCATTTCACCTGAACTCTGTGATTTGTCTCATTAAATCCACGAGGACGTTAAGTTGTCACCAGGTTGTTTGTTAACTACTGAACCGATCTCTGAAACCGTGAGGATGTAGAACTGCAGCAGATTGTGAGTGACAGGTTCACAGACCAAGAGGTGAGAGATGAGTGAAGAGAGAGAACTTCAGTGAAGCCACTCGCGGATACACAACTGATACTGTGACTCTGAGTGTCTGCGTGGATGGCAAAAACTTTACAGAGGTAACAAAGCAAAACACCAAGAGGCTGTAGGTCGTGAACTCACGCAAGCTGAGCGATGCTCTCCTCTGGGGCGAGCTGGTTGAAGCTTCTCGCTTCATCTGGTTCCAGAAGAGCTTCGTGCTCGTGCTCGTGGTCGTGCTCGTGGTCGTGGTCGTGGTCGTGGTCGTGGTCGTGGTCGTCCTCGAGGTGAGAGAGCGGCTCTTCCTCGAGGTGAGAGAGCGGCTCTTCCTCGAGGTGAGAGAGCGGCTCTTCCTCGAGGTGAGAGAGCGGCTCTTCCTCGATCACTCCACTCTTCTTCTCTGTTTGCTCGCTGCTGCCGAGGACGATGCAGGAGACGAAGCAGATCAGCAACAGACGGATCATCCTGAGACACATTTAGAGATTAAACATTAAACATCAAACACATCTACATATGTAATGTTTAAGTTCAAACACAAACATTTATAGATACAGAGATTAAACACTGTGATGTCATCATAATGTCACTGAGATGAATGCACCAATATTCAGATTCTTTTTTATGTGACCTCATTTTATGAAAATTATAATTTTCTTTCTTCTTTGAAAAGTAATTGAAACAAATTTTTTAAACTTTAGTTATGACATTTGTTAACTAACTTTAATCAAATAAAAATAAACAGCTGAACTCACCTGTCGTTTCACCTGCTCTCTATGTCTCTCTGTCTCTGTCTCTGTCTCTCTCTCTCTCTCTCTCTCTCTCTCTCTCTCTCTCTCTCTCTCTCTCTCTCCCTCCCTCCTCCCTCTCTCGGTTTCACTCTCCTTCCATCTCTCCCAATTTAATTGGTCCACCGCAGCATGTGCTGGATTCTCATTGGCTGTTGGTTTTATTCGGACCAATCAGCAGCATGAAATGAACAGTGTTGGCTTCACATCTTTAAAAAACAAAAGGAGGATTATTATTTATTCAGGTAGTATAGCTTTTTATTTCTGTGATATTTACAAAGGTGCTGAATTAATTCAGGTATATGAACATAGATGTAGTTAATGAAAACTATGTGCATATATTATCATCATATGAATATGAGCTGATGTGCAGACAGTCTTTATTTGTATTTTACAAACAGTTGCCAGGTTAGTTTCTTATTGGTCGAAAAGAGGTAAAGAAGTCATCATCTTGTCTTTTCTTCATCAATAAGAAATAGGGAGGGAGGGAGAAAGAAGGGAGGAGGGAAGGAAGGGAGGGAGAAAGAAGGGAGGAGGGAAGGAAGGGAGGGAGGGAGGGAGGAAGAAAGAAGGTTAGAGGGAGGAAGGGAGAAAGAAAGAACGTAGGAGGGGAGGATGGGAGAATGAAGGGAGGAGGGAAGGAATGAAGGAAGGGAGAAAGGGAGGGAGGGGGGAAGAAAGAAGGTAGGAGGGAAGGAAGGGAGAAAGAAGGAAGGGAGGAAGGGAGGGAGAAAGAAAGAAGGTAGGAGGGAAGAAAGGGAGAATGAAGGGAGGAGGGAAGGAAGGAAGGAAGGGAGAAAGGGAGGGAGGGGGGAAGAAAGAAGGGAGGAGGGAAGGAAGGGAGAAAGAAGGGAGGGAGTGAGAAAGAAATAAGGTAGGAGTGCAGGAGGAGGGGAGAAAAGAAGGGAGGGAGGAACAAAGCATCAACTTTCTCTTGTTTCTTGAAAGAACAAAAAAAACGCAAATTCTAAAGATTTTAAATGAAATGAAAGAAAATCTGTTCTGATTTAATGATAAAATCTGGTGCAGTGAACAATAAAAATGATGTGATTGGTTTTCTGATGATCACGTTCTCTCCCGAGACGCTGGACAACACCACTGTCAACATCTCTGGATGTCAGCCAGTTGTGAGAAGAGTTTCTCTGAGGAGGACGGACCAGGTTTCTGTGACAATCAAGTGATTAATGTTACTTTCTACTTATTGTTGTCCTTTGACCATTTTTGTCGGCCAACAATAAAAAATTAAATACTATGAAGATGGACCACTTCTATGTTTCAGTTACACTAGAAACAGGAGGCGATTAGCTTAGCTAAGCATAAAGCCGGGAAACGGGGGGGTTAAATAGTTACCTGGCTAACAGCCTAAAGACGGACGGCATGGCAGCTCAAAACAGCTCAATGACCCCCTGGTGGCTGGCTGCAGTACAGTTCATTGACTCCACCTCCTCCATGTTAGCAGGTGGGACATGATCTAAACAAAACGAGGGGAAAAATCCAAGCAGATGTTGAAATATCTAACACATCCAGCAGGTGGCACTAAGACATCACCAACTGCACAATGTAAAGAAGATCCTACAGTAAAGATCAAGTCTTATTCGTTGAGCTCACCACATAAATAATTAATTCTCCACATATTAAATACAAAGAATAAAATAACCAGTTTTGAGTTTATTGATGGACAATTCAAATCGAGAGGTCAGACAGGTCATCATGTGACTTAGTGACATCTGGAAACTGATCAAACTGATGAAGACCATGAGATGTCGTTGAAGGAAAAGCTGCAGAGTCAAGATTATTTTTATTTATAGAGTTTTCCTTCGAACTAAGAAGAAGTGATGAAGTGATTTATTTCTTCTTTCTGTGGCGAAAGGAGATTCTTTTATTTCCTGTAGGAATTCTGTGATTAGCAGCTGACGCACTTCAGGTCATTGAGTGAGATAGTGTGAACAACAAAAGAGCCGATGATAAGTCACGTCCTTATCAGCCTGTTGTCCTTTACACGTTAATAATCCTGAATCTTATCCTGGATTTATCTGCCCTCAGGTGACACTAGATCAAGAGAACAGCACGATCACTTTACAGAGGAGGTTACTAATGGACTTTAAAACAAGAGCAACAAAGAGAAACAAATCACAAACAAACCAAACTAACAAGTGAACCAACCAACAAACAAAACTACAAAACAACTAACAAACTCACCAACTCACCAACAAACCTATAAACCAAGAAATTAACTAACCAACACAACCACTAACCAGCAAATAAACCAACAAACAAAACTACACAACAACTAACAAACTCACCAACTCACCAACAAACCTATAAACCAAGAAATTAACTAACCAACACAACCACTAACCAGCAAATAAACCAACAAACAAAACTACACAACAACTAAAAACCCACCAACAAACCTACAAACGAAGAAATAAACGAACCAACACAACAACAAACCAACATTCACAAGAAAGAAAATCTTACAAACATACTCCAAAGAACTAATGAGCGGCAGCCACCAGTCCTCATCAGCTGTGACCAGGCACGTTGCACCAGTTTGTGTTGATTGGTCAAAGTCAGCGCGTGATTATGATTCAGTCATAAATCAGGTTTATAAAGCAGCAGGTGATGGAGCCAGTGGGGGAGCGGCTGTGAAGGTGAGTGCTGCTCAGGCTCGTTCACTTATACTGATGTGATTAGTACAGTTTGATTTTTACACTATTGTTTTGTTACAATGTTTCAGCTAAAGACTCAATTACAAATAAATCATAATTATTGTTGCACTATAATAATATATATGAATAATAGTTGTTTAATTAAAATAGATAGACTTTAGATCATCGTCATATGTGAATATGATAATAAATAATACACTATACTCATGATATTCAAAGCCTTACATTATTGTGCTTAAAGAAAAGTTTGATAAAACGGACTATTATTAGTGTGAATGGTGAATAACAACAGGGATGAATTACTGAGGGTGGATTTTCAAATATTAGATTTTCATAGTAAATTGTAAATGGACACAAACAGTTTTTTAAAAGTTGTTATTTATACATTAAGTATTGTTTCAACTTACGTACTATTACACACTCAGGTCTGCTCATGTTGTCACATGAATAAAGCATGTTCTAGGTAACTATGGTTAGTCAGACAATGTTCAACATTAGAAATAATGAACAAGATTAAAAACATTAACGGTGAAAGATACAGAATAGGATTGAAAAATGTTAAACTAAATCTGACAAAATACATGAGTACAATATGTAGTTTTATTAGTAGTATTATTTTAGGGGAGTTTGTCTCCAGTGCTCAGTCCAGAGGAAACGATGGAGTCGTCTACTCTCATGTCTAAAGTTTAAGTGTTTAAATCCTGATTCTGTACAAAACTGATTTAATATTATTGATGATAAAGATGTGGAATTGAATGGTGTTTGAATCCCAGATGAAGCTGTCCCTGTTGCTGCTGTGGGGCCTGATGGCTCTGACCTCAGCCAGTCTGCAGGACATCGTGAAGAAGAGCTCGCAGCTCAGGAAAGGTGAACCCTCAGATTATTGAGACATAAACATGTTTAGACGATTAATCATTTCTAATGCAGATGTTTTCTTTTCTGGAAATTCGTTAGTTTTTAGTTTTTGCTGAATCTTGTAAATATTCAAACAAACAAACAAACGTGGCTGAAAACATTATGATTTTAACCGATGTGATGACAAAAAATATATATTAGAAACATTAATTTCTCATATACATTAATTTAATGAAGCCCATGTCCCATACGCTAACATGGAGGTAGGGTTTGTAACCTACACTGCCTCCAGCCACCAAGGGGCTTTATTTAAGTGGAGAAATTTTGGCTTCACTTTCAGGAGCTGTCATGTCGTCCATCTTTATTTTAGAGATAATACCATGAGATGAACTTGTGGTTTAACATGTGAACTTTTATCTTCCCAGTTTCTTTACTGAACCCAGAGCTGGAGGACCTGGAGCCTCAGTCCACCGGTAATAACTTGGTGACGAGTCCTCTGACCCCCCCCGACCTGGAGCAGCAGCAAGACCTGCCTTCCTCCTACATGTTCACCGATAACGTGAACCTGGAGTGGCAGGCCTGGACCGGCTCTCTGCCCAACGGAGCTGTCTCCATATACAACGGCTACACCGAGCGCCAAGACTACATCTGCAAATACCGGTGTGAAGCCGGCTTCTACAGCCCCAGCCTGGGCCCCTACTGCCGTTACCCCTATGGAGACCGTGAGTACTACGCCCCCAAGTTTGAGCTGCTGGCCAACAAAGACAACTTTGAGTTCCTGGAGTGGAAGGAAGGCTCCTACGGTTCAGTGCCGCCGAATTCAGTCAGAACCTGCCCAGGTGTCGGCATCTACGTTGGCAAGAACAAGTACGGTCTGGGGAAGGTGGTTCCCCAGTTCGAGGCCTTCTTCCTGCCTTGGGAAGGCGACGAGTATTGGTACAAGAAGTACCAGGTCTTGGCCATCAACAAGGACGCCTACACCCAGCACATCAGTGACGTCAAGTACGCCATCGACGAGGTCGCCATCTTCCAGTATCCTCCTGAGACCATGCGTATGTCCGGGGTCACCAACAACGAGTGCCAGGCGGTGGTGAAGACAGTCACCATCTCAAAGACCTCAGAGGTGGAGACCACGTGGGACATCGGCCGATCCACCATGCTCGGCATCACAGGCAGCATCACCGCCAAAATCCCGTTCATCGGCTCCGGGGGCATCGAACTGGGCGGCGAGAAGACGCTGACGTTCAACAAGGGAACCACCGTGGTGGAGTCGCTCAGCCACTCGGTGTCTGTGGAGCTCACGGTTCCACCGAACCACTCCTGCACAGTCCGCATGGAAGGTCGCAAGATGAAGGCTGATATCCCCTACACGGCTCGGCTCAGCCGCACCTACCGAAACGGAGACACCCAGTGGACCTCCATCACCGGGACGTACGACGGGGTCCAGATCGGAGAAGTGCGGGCGGTGGTGGAGCGCTGCGAACCGGTGGTCGATGCCAAGCCGTGTCCTTAATGAGAGAATCAACATCTGCTGTTTGTTGTGTTCAAAACTAATAAAGTGTCTCAATAAGAACAAATCCCACAAATCAAAACCTCCTCCTTTGTTTTCACAAACTCTTTACCAGCACTAAATAAAATACAAAAATACAATGTAAAATATATATATATACATATAACGTTCACTGATTAAACAGTTTTGACTGATTATTCCTTCTATTCCTGAACTACAATGCAGAAAAACATTTTTTGTCCACAACATTGATCTGAGATTTTTTATTGTACAGATAAACAGTTACTATTAAATCATTAAAAATAAGTAAACCAGTTCTGTTACTTCACATTGAAACATACAGTCACTGATCCTCTTTATATAAAGTCAGTGATCATCTTTATATACAGTCAGTGATCATCTTTATATAAAGTCAATAATCATCTTTATATAAAGTCACTGATCATCTTCATATACAGTCACTGATCCTCTTTATATACAGTCACTGATCATCTTTATATACAGTCAGTGATCATCTTTATATACAGTCACTGATCCTCTTTATATACAGTCACTGATCCTCTTTATATACAGTCACTGATCATCTTCATATACAGTCACTGATCCTCTTTATATACAGTCACTGATCATCTTTATATACAGTCACTGATCCTCTTTATATACAGTCACTGATCATCTTTATATACAGTCAGTGATCATCTTTATATACAGTCACTGATCCTCTTTATATACAGTCACTGATCCTCTTTATATACAGTCACTTATCATCTTCATATACAGTCACTGATCATCTCTATATACAGTCACTGATCATTTTTATATAAATTGACTGATCATCTTTATATAAAGTCACTGATCATCTTTATATACAGTCACTTATCATCTTTATATACAGTCACTTATCATCTTTATATACAGTCACTGATCATCTTCATATACAGTCAGTGATCATCTTTATATACAGTCACTGATCCTCTTTATATACAGTCACTGATCATCTTTATATACAGTCAGTGATCATCTTTATATACAGTCACTGATCCTCTTTATATACAGTCACTGATCCTCTTTATATACAGTCACTTATCATCTTCATATACAGTCACTGATCATCTCTATATACAGTCACTCATCATCTTTATATACAGTCACTGATCATTTTTATATAAATTGACTGATCATCTTTATATACAGTCACTGATCATCTTTATATACAGTCACTGATCATCTTTATATAAAGTCACTGATCATCTTTATATACAGTCACTGATCCTCTTTATATACAGTCACTGATCCTCTTTATATACAGTCACTGATCATCTTTATATACAGTCACTGATCATCTTTATATACAGTCACTGATCATCTTTATATACAGTCACTGATCATTTTTATATAAATTGACTGATCATCTTTATATAAAGTCACTGATCATCTTTATATAAAGTCACTGATCATCTTTATATACAGTCACTGATCATCTTTATATACAGACACTGATCATCTTTATATTCAGTCACTGATCATCTTTATATAAATTGACTGATCATCTTTATATACAGTCACTGATCATCTTTATATACAGTCACTGATCATCTTTATATACAGTCACTGATCATCTTTATATACAGACACTGATCATCTTTATATTCAGTCACTGATCATCTTTATATAAATTGACTGATCATCTTTATATACAGTCACTGATCATCTTTATATACAGTCACTGATCATCTTTATATAAAGTCACTGATCATCTTTATATACAGTCACTGATCATCTTTATATACAGACACTGATCATCTTTATATTCAGTCACTGATCATCTTTATATAAATTGACTGATCATCTTTATATACAGTCACTGATCATCTTTATATACAGTCACTGATCATCTTTATATACAGTCACTGATCATTTTTATATAAAGTCACTGATCATCTTTATATACAGTCACTGATCATCTTTTTATACAGTCACTGATCATTTTTATATAAATTGACTGATCATCTTTATATAAAGTCACTGATCATCTTTATATCAAGTCACTGATCATCTTTATATACAGACACTGATCATCTTTATATTCAGTCACTGATCATCTTTATAAACAGTCACTGATCATCTTTATAAACAGTCACTGATCATCTTTATATAAATTAACTGATCATTTTTATATAAATTGACTGATCATCTTTATATAAAGTCACTGATCATCTTTATATAAAGTCACTGATCATCTTTATATACAGTCACTGATCATCTTTATATACAGACACTGATCATCTTTATATTCAGTCACTGATCATCTTTATATAAATTGACTGATCATCTTTATATACAGTCACTGATCATCTTTATATACAGTCACTGATCATCTTTATATACAGTCACTGATCATTTTTATATAAAGTCACTGATCATCTTTATATACAGTCACTGATCATCTTTATATACAGTCACTGATCATTTTTATATAAAGTCACTGATCATCTTTATATACAGTCACTGATCATCTTTTTATACAGTCACTGATCATTTTTATATAAAGTCACTGATCATCTTTATATACAGTCACTGATCATCTTTTTATACAGTCACTGATCATTTTTATATAAAGTCACTGATCATCTTTATATACAGTCACTGATCATCTTTATATACAGTCACTGATCATTTTTATATAAATTGACTGATCATCTTTATATAAAGTCACTGATCATCTTTATATAAAGTCACTGATCATCTTTATATACAGACACTGATCATCTTTATATTCAGTCACTGATCATCTTTATAAACAGTCACTGATCATCTTTATAAACAGTCACTGATCATCTTTATATAAATTAACTGATCATTTTTATATAAATTGACTGATCATCTTTATATAAAGTCACTGATCATCTTTATATAAAGTCACTGATCATCTTTATATACAGACACTGATCATCTTTATATTCAGTCACTGATCATCTTTATATACAGTCACTGATCATCTTTATATACAGACACTGATCATCTTTATATTCAGTCACTGATCATCTTTATATAAATTGACTGATCATCTTTATATACAGTCACTGATCATCTTTATATACAGTCACTGATCATCTTTATATACAGTCACTGATCATTTTTATATAAAGTCACTGATCATCTTTATATACAGTCACTGATCATCTTTTTATACAGTCACTGATCATTTTTATATAAATTGACTGATCATCTTTATATAAAGTCACTGATCATCTTTATATACAGTCACTGATCATCTTTATATTCAGTCACTGATCATCTTTATAAACAGTCACTGATCATCTTTATATTCAGTCACTGATCATCTTTATATAAAGTCACTGATCATCTTTATATACAGTCACTGATCATTTTTATATAAATTGACTGATCATCTTTATATAAAGTCACTGATCATCTTTATAAACAGTCACTGATCATCTTTATATAAATTAACTGATCATTTTTATATAAATTGACTGATCATCTTTATATAAAGTCACTGATCATCTTTATATAAAGTCACTGATCATCTTTATATACAGACACTGATCATCTTTATATTCAGTCACTGATCATCTTTATAAACAGTCACTGATCATCTTTATAAACAGTCACTGATCATCTTTATATAAATTAACTGATCATTTTTATATAAATTGACTGATCATCTTTATATAAAGTCACTGATCATCTTTATATAAAGTCACTGATCATCTTTATATACAGACACTGATCATCTTTATATTCAGTCACTGATCATCTTTATATACAGACACTGATCATCTTTATATTCAGTCACTGATCCTCTTTATATACAGACACTGATCATCTTTATATACAGTCACTGATCCTCTTTATATACAGTGATTTGAATCTGTGTACCACCAGTGAAATAGAAGCACTGACCCTCAGATGAAACCTCTCACCCTGGTTCCTCACAGTCCTCTTTGGAACATTAATAAATAAACTGATAATAACTTTGTTTATAACTTTCTGCCTCAAGGACGAACACAGTCGATCGTCACATCAGCGATTTCCACCGATACGGCTGTGATGGGAGAACTGGTTTAATCTTGGCAGCCGGAGACATGACACAACATGGACCTTCTTAATCGATGAGCCACCATTACAGGAGATGGTAATCGCGCTGTTCCCAGTCTGAGCTTATCTGACCGTACAGTATCTGGCATCGATGGAGAAAGAGCGCCGCAGCACTTTGGACATCGTGTGATCAGCGGATCCCCCGATAGATACAGGACGTTAAATCCAGGATAACTTATTTATGAAGCACTTTGAACGGTCTCATAAAAGAGTCGGAGGCAGAACAGGGATCAATAAAGAATCCTGTTATCACCATTAATACTGTGTCTTCGCTCCGGGAGCTGCAGGTGGATCCTGGTCAAGGTCAAACAGCCTGAAGGGTTTAATGGAAGTCACGCAACACACGAGCTTCTACTAATATATATAAACTTGGGACAGGAGGATCTTAATATACAATCAATATGTGCTCGCAAAAATAAAGATGGACAACACTTCCTCCCACTATGAATCCAAAATGTCCTGCACAAGATCAACCAGGGGATGGAGACGTCTCAGCTGTCAATCATGACGTTTTACCCCTTTTTCATATCCTCAAAAGAACTGATGCTGAATCAAGCTGCAGCAGATTAGACCCACTCATGATCCTCAGCTTCTAAATGTGACTGATTCCATCAAGATCCATGAATTATTCTCTTACAAAGAGAAACAAGTTGCTGGATCTGCACCAAAGTCTAATGACTCAACACTTTGGTGAAGATCATAGTTTTTAGACGATCTTGCTCACAAACAAACAAACAAACAAACAAACAAAGAAACGGAGCGAGGTGAAAACATAACCTCCTTGGTGGAGATAATGAAGACTCTGATTTCAGAGCTACGTTTTGAGTGTGGTCAATGCCCCGTCCACTAACATGGGGTTTATGAACTATGGAGGAGCCACCAGGAGGCGATGGAGATTCTCCTTTTACTGAGCCGTCATGTTGTCCTTCTTTATTTACACTTTATGAAATAAATCAAACACACTCAGTCCTTGAAGGAGTTTTAAAGTAAAGTCAGAGGCGTCTCTGGTCATCAACACAAACACTATCAGGATTGAGCTCTGGGTCATGGAAGCTGCTCGCGCTGCTGTTTTATGGTCGGGGGGGGGGGGGGGGTGATAAGCCTGATGTGTTTTTAAACCTGAGTTCACACTGAGCCGGCGTCACTGCCTCAGGAACCTGTCCAGGTAAAAACCGATCCTCACACTACTTCTCATGATTAACGACAACTCTCTGTCAAACTGATCATCGATCAATAAACAGATCAAAACAGTTCATCTGAAGAAAATGCTGCAGATTTATTTAAACTGTTTTTACAATAATAATGAATGACATATCTGGTTTATACATGTAGAACAACTTTCTTTATGCCACATGTAGGGACCTGCACTTTGTCTGTACTTCTGTAAATTTCCTGCAACGATCCGACTTGACAATATTTTTTAAAGGGACCGAAGAACATTTTTCTGTACATTTATGTTTTCAGATTCTTCGACACAAAACATGTTTCACTCGTGCATCTTTAGATACAATATGTTCAAACTAATTTTTAAAGGAGCGTTACACTAGATCTGATTTTTAATGTCTCAGTAGTAAAGATAATAAAACCTGCAGATAATTAAACACATAATTAATTGATATAAACACAAGCAATAAATAGTTAATGGTATTAAAGCAAATGAGTATATATATTCAGTTATAGTCTACAAAAAGTAACATTGCACATTGTTTATTTTATATTTATGTTCGTGTGGATTAAATTATTCTAAAGGATAAATAAAAGAGAAAGTTGATGTTATTATGTTATATTAAACATTAAAGCTTTTAGCCAAAAATAAACTAAAATCTCAAACCATCGTTCAAACGAATAGAAGCATTTCTTTAACCAGCGCCTGGTTTCATATTGTTTCTTTATTCAACCAGGAGAAGACGTGAGTGGGAACAAACCCTCTTTGTCATGAGCTCAGTTAATGGTTCAGTGTGATGTTGTGTTTTGGTTGTTGATCCAGATGAGTTGGTGCGTGGCTGTCGTCCTGACGGTGCTGCAGCTCTGCAGCCCGGCGCTGCAGTCCGACCCACAGCTCCACGTCTCCCGGCTGCAGGACGGGCAAGAGAAACCCAGTGAGTCACATCGTAGTCAGAATTAAGACTCAATAAATCAGCACCAGGTCAACAACTGCTCCATGTCTTTTAAATCTATGCCTTTAGACCCAGAGTCATTTTCTCTGTCTTGTCCTGTAGCGCTGTGGCTTAACCCCGAAAAGGAAGATGTTGTTCCTTCTCGTGAAGTCATCAACCCTCCGTACGTTAGAGACTTCCCAGAAGCTGAGACCACCCCTCAATCCTTCCCCATGTTCGACGAACACGTCAACCTCAAGTGGGTCACGTGGAACCGCTCTGTCCCCAACGGGGCCGTGGCCATCTTCAACGGCTACACCGAACGCACCGACTACGTTTGCAAGGTGAACTGCGAGGCCGGTTTCTACACCCCCAGCCTGGGAGGCTTCTGCCAGTACCCCTACGCCGACAAAGAGTATTCATCCTCCAGGTTTGACCTGCTGGTCAACGTCGACCACTTTGAGTTCCTGCACTGGGTTGAAGACTCGTACGGATCCGTCCCCACGTTTTCGGTGAGAACCTGCCCCGGCTCAGACATCTACGTGGGGAAGAACAAGTACGGACTTGGCAAAGTGGTGACCCAACACAAGGCCTTCTTCCTCCCCTGGGAGGGCGACGAGTACTGGTACAAGTCCTACCAGGTCCTGGCGATCGACAGGGAGGTCTACAGCCAGCACATCTCCCACGTGGAGTACGCCGTCGACAAGATGGAGCTGTTCCATCAACCTCCCGAAGCCCTGAAGCTCGCCAAGGTCACCAACCTGGAGTGCAGGGACGTGGTGAAGGTGGTGCACCTGGAGAAGACCAGCACGGTGGAGAAGAGCTGGGACATCGGGAGGCAAACCCGCAACAGCTCCGTCTCAACCATGAAGGCTAAAGTGCCCATCATCAGCCCGGGGACGGTGGACTTCACCAAGGAGCAGACGGTGACCTTCTCCGAGGGAACCACCACGGTGGAGAGCATCAGCCACTCGGTCTCTGTGGAGCTGCTGGTCCCACCCAACCACTCCTGCACTGTGATGATGGAAGGACGCAAGATGACCGCTGACCTCCCCTTCACCGCCAGGCTGAGCAGGACCAACCTCCAGGGAGAGACCCGCTGGACGTACATGACGGGCACCTACAGCGACGTGAACGTCGGTGAGATCAACGCTGTGGTGGAGCGGTGCCAGCCGGTGCCTGAGGCTGACCCCTGCCCCTCGGCTCAGGACTGAGGATCCGTCTGAGCCACGTGATTCACAAAAATAAAAACTGAGAAAAACTCTGTTTTCTGAATAAAACACGTTAAAATTAAGAAGTTCTTTGTCTTCAATTTGTTACTTCTCTCACAATTTAAATTTTTTTAATTTGAGGAAAATGTTCTTTAACAATAAAAACATCAATGAATACTGTGAATGTGAAACAAAGAATTTTCAGTGAAAAATAAATATAGACATTTAAAACTGTTTAAAAATCCATGTTTTATTTGATTATATTTGTAGATCTTTATTTTATTGACATAAGTCAAAGTAAGATTCATTATTCACACAATGAAAACCTGCAAACACTGAAACTGAATCATTTACATTAGAGAACAGAAGAGTAACGAGCGACAACATGAAGACAGACTTAGAGACAGTTAACTGCCACAGACCAATTAAGACAACTCCTCATGTGTAAACCTAAACATTTTAAATATATGAAACATTTACATGAGTTATTATAATTTGAATGAGCAACAGTAATGAGCTGTTCAACTTTTTATAACTTTTGACTCTGTGCACCTGTTGAGTGTAAAGGTGCAGGTCTCAGTCTCGCCGCTAGGTGGCGATGTAGCCTCGGCTCATGTTGTCTTGTTACTCCTCGTTGACTGCTGTGATGCAGCTACACGTCATCAAGCTAACAAGCTAATAAGCTAATGTTGCCTCATGTCAGAGATGAGATGGTTTTTAAAACATGAATTATCCTTTGATCCGGTTTATGTGTTTTTCTCTCCGGGTCTGATTCTCTCACCAGGTTCAGGGAGTATTTCAATCCGGTGTCAACCCGTTATGAGTTAGCAACAAGCTACAGGAGGCTAACGTTAGCCCGGAAGCTAACATCACCTTCACAGCCAACACGTGAAAACAGTGTTTAAAGTGTTTAAAATATCTCTGAGGTGAAGAAGTTTGTATAAAAGCAACAGTTTCAATACAACGTTAATTAATATACCCTTTAATTTAACCTGATATTCGGTTTGTATAGAAACGAACTCCATAGAGAAACCCGCTGATTGACAGGACCCACACTCGTTGGATTCTGCTTCAAAATGTCAGAGTCGTCGCTGTGAACATTAAAAACAAGCTTGACTGGACCCGGGGAGAGAAGCCGATCTCCGGCCGAATGAACCTCATCGACGCGTGGAGCCGTTTCCGTCGCTTCGTGTCTCCTTTGATCAACGAGTTTCTGACCTTTGTCACGATGCGTCGACTTCTAACCCGAGTTCTGAACCGAGTCCTGCTGAACGAGTCCTTCTCACCTGTGATGGTCCCTGAGGCGGAGATACACTCACACGGCCGCAGGAAGCTGGTGAGTGGGAAACTCTTCATCTGTTACTGTACAATATTAATATCACTTCATCTTCATTATATGAGTGGTTCCTCACTTCTCATCTTCATCTGTTAAGTACTGTCCAGTAATAATATCACTTCATCTTCATCTTCATCATCTGTGTGGATCTTCACTTCTCATCTTCTTCAGTTCTGCTGCTGAAGTTTCATGTGTGTTCTCACCTTGGTCTCAGTTTATTTTTAATGTCATAAACACACATGTGTCACGTTGATTTAGATATGAATGAATATTTCCTCCGTGTCCAACGTGACTCTCAACTCACGAGGCAACTTTAAATCTATCGTGGAATAAACTTTGTGTTTTTCTATTTCCACAGCTCACATCCTGTGGTCTACAGATATTCTCTTAGTTCTGATGAACAGGTTTGAGTCATTCTGAGAAACCGTTCAAGGGTCGTTTCTATATTGAACAACATTTATCTTGAAACCTGTTTTTATCTGGTGTCAGACAGATTGTACTGTAGCTCCGAGGACGTGTTCCAGATGAGACATGCTCCTGAATGCAGCTGCTGCACTTTCTACTGTTCTAACAAACAGGCAACATGCAACTCAGACAAGCGCCCAGTGGAATTCAGAATTCATCCACACACACACACACACACACACACACTCACACACTTAACTTCAGTTGTTTTAAATGTGAGATATATGTAATCGTGACCTTTTTAAATGTGAGTGTGAACAGCCCCAGTTTGTCCAAAGAGTTCCGTCACACAAGCGCCTTGTGAAACACAGAGCAGCTTTGTGTGTGCATAATGCTTACATGTATTTATGTGGCACCATAATGACAATTGTGTGTTTTCTGAAAGCTTAGTGTAAAGAGCACAATGTTTGCAGTGTGTCAGTCAGAGTCCAACACAATGTGCTCTGTGGTGCTCAGTGGATCAGTCCCATCCGTACCACGCAGCATCTGTATCTTTGTTTGTTTGTGTGTGTGTGTGTGTGTTGAGGTGTGTGTATAAGTGTGTAACAGTCTGACGCCTCCGGTGAAATACAAAGCTCCTCTGGATTCTTCTGAGAATGAACGAGCTTTGTAGAAGCAAACTCCTCAATGTTTCTTTCAGCGACCTCATCTCTCAGCTTGAAGCCCATTGGTTCCCACTGATGATTTCATCCTTAAAACATCAAACAAACGTTGTGTAATTAAAAAATATAACACTTCCTAAACATGCTCACTAGTTTTTAGCAAATTCTCTTTAAATTTAACAAATTAAATCAGAATCTTGACGGGGACTATTTTCTTAAGTGGATGAATCTATGTTCTGAGATGTAGTGAATATTTGCAGCAGCAGGACGATGTGTTTGTTCCATTAAAGAACTGTGTGTGTCTGTGTGTGTGTGTGTCTGTGTGTGTGAGTCAGGTGGTGGGACTGGGCAACCCGGGGATGGAGGGAACCAGACACAGCGTGGGCATGGCGGTGCTCGGCGCGCTCGCCGCC
The DNA here is from genome assembly GCF_949316205.1 of Platichthys flesus. Classification (NCBI taxonomy): domain Eukaryota; kingdom Metazoa; phylum Chordata; class Actinopteri; order Pleuronectiformes; family Pleuronectidae; genus Platichthys; species Platichthys flesus. The sequence continues at coordinate 1,206,712 of NC_084947.1, forward strand.
CGGCTCGACGTGGCGGACCGATGGCGCGGTGACAAGCAGGTGTCCGGTGAGGTCATCGTGTCGGAGATCGAACACACACATGTGGTGCTGCTCCGTCCCAGACTGCTGATGAACATCAATGGAGTGTCAGTGGCCAAAGCAGGTGTGTGTGTGTGTCTGTGTGTGTCTAAATCACACAGGAAGTGAACAAACACACATCATGACAGTATCTCAACCGTTGTATCTCAATGAACGAATTCCTCGACAGACAGGGAGTGAATATGAAATGAAAGATTATCTTATGATCCCAACTCTCTTGTTCTCCAGCCGGTAAATACGGCATCAGGCCTGAAGACATCCTGCTGGTCCACGATGAACTGGACAAACCTCTGGGGAAGGTCAACATCAAGCATGGAGGCAGCGCCAGGTCGGTTCCTCGTCACGTAGACATCAGACCTGACCGCTGGTGCATCCACAGAGAAACCAGATAAATAATGAAATTTGTGAGGAAATACGTTTTTAATGTGCATGAAAAACGTGAAACTTTGAATTCCTCTTTGCAGAGGTCACAACGGAGTGCGCTCCTGTGTCGACTGTCTTCAGACGGATGTGAGTGTCCAACACAGCAGACTCAGACCTGGTGTTGTCTGTGGATCTGTATCTCATGTTGGTCCATCGTCCTCTCGTCTCCTGCAGGTGATGCAGAGACTTCGAGTCGGGATCGGACGGCCGACGGGGAAGACGTCGGTGGAGCGTCACGTCCTGGGCCGCTTCTCCTCGGAGGAGCGGAAGGTTCTGGAGTCTGTGTTGGTCCAGAGTGTGGACCTCCTCCTCTCCCAGCTCTCCCAGCAAGAGTCCAAACAGGACTCCCCCTCCTCCCCCTCCTCGCCAGCAGGGGGCAGAGGAGCAGCACAGAAGAGAACAGAGCCCAGAGCTTCTCCGGCCGAGGACTCGTCTGCTGCCCGGAGCTGAACATCAACATCTGTCTTATCAAACCCACAGCTGCCTCAAAGACAAATGTATTTATTCTCTGCTGTGAGATTAAGAGACTTAAAAGACAAAGTCCACAAGATGAAGATGATGCAACAGGAGCTGAGGTTCAGGCCCAAAGACCGTGAGGACCTGAGCTCTTCGGTTTGTTCCTGTGAATCATTTCTCTCATGAATTTAAGTACTGAAACCAAAAGCTCAACAGATTCACTGTTTTCATTAACATTTGTCTGGTTGTTGATTCTTGATGCCTCAAAAACCTGCAGACGTTTGGTTGCAAGTGAAGAAGTTTGAAGAACTTATTGAGGATATTTCACATTCTGTGATGAGCAGGGGCACAGTGTGGTGGGCGTGCACAGGAAGCATGTGGTCGCTAGTTGCAGAAAGAGCGAGGCTAGCTGTTAGCAACACAACAGGTTAGGAACTATCGTAATTGATTCTTCGTGTTGTTGTTCTACTCTGGTGGCTGAGGCTGGTGATGGAAGGAGGTCATGTGACGGGAGCCTAACGAATCACTGAAGTCAAAAAGACCCAATCAGCCAGAGGTCGTGAGCGTCTGCGCCACCGTTTCCAAACGTCTCAGGTTCTGCTCGTTCAGACTCAAACGCAGCCGCGGAGTTTTCAAACTAAAAGGAGATCATCAGCGTTTACACACTTCTCTGTGACACGTCTCTGAATGTCCCTCTGGACAGCGGACGGTCTGCAGCAGGAGGACGTCCTGTGGACGAGGCCTGAGAGGACGTTTCTCTGAAGTGATGCATCTCTAACAAGTCGCCCGAGTCAACAGACAAAAAGAAAAACGTCTTTTCGTGAAGTTAAACTTTTTCTTTCTTTACATCTGAGTGGAGGTGATCGTCCTCGTGCAGCCGTGACTGGGATCCACTCTCTCTCCCTCTGGACGAGGCTCCTCTGGCTCTCAACATATTGATTTCCTCTCATGATTGTCACACTAATTACACTTTTCATCAATTAGGGCTCTTTAATGGTCACATTGAGTCGAGGGGCGCGCTGCGTTCTCACACTGCGGAGAATGCCAGAAGAGGGGGGGTGGTGGACAAATAAAAAAAAAAGAGAAGGGCCATAAAAGAGCATATAAACCAGCGGAAAGAGGCCGACCAGCGGCTGAATGAGGGAAACCAGCACAAAGGAGCCGGTAGATTGCGATGGAGGCCTGAGGAAGAAAGGCCGGCGAGAAACAAAAGAGCCCAAACATTGTTTAGAGCCGGTTTGTTTGGAGCCTTCTGTCCCCGCGGCGCACAAAGGCAGCAGGGACACACTTGTGGACGTGAGGAAAGTGGGGGGGGTGCTGGACTCAAAGGAAACTTCTTCACTCTATGACAACCCCCACCACACACACACACACACACACACCCTCCTCCCCGACCCCGTTGACCCTATCAGGCCACTTTCCCAGTCACTGGTCAACTTTTCACCACCGGCTTCAATAACTTTTCTTCTGCCGGGGTCAAAGGTCAGCTGGACACCCGGGCCTTTAGACCCTCAATTTATTCAGGAATGGAAGTGCCCCCCACACCACCCTGCCTCCTCCCTCCTCCTCCTCCTGATGCTCCACAGTGAAGCGTAGCTGGGCTAACAGGTGGTGGTGGGGGGGGGGGGGGGGGCTTCGCTCAGATGTGCTGACTCTGCAGAAACAGGCCGACAGACTCTGAGGACGAGAATTCTCAGAGATACGTTAATGTTATAAACTCATTTACACTCTTTTAAAGCCAGGATCAGTATTTGTTGGTGTTTGGCTTCAGACAGAAACATCTGAGCAGCTTCAGGACAGTGGACGGAGGACGGAGGACAGTGGACAGTGGACGTCCTGAGGGCGCAGCTGAAACATCTACCAGGGGAAAGACTTCTGAATACTGCAGCTTCTCCTTCAGATGAACATGTGGGGTCAAGAAATAAACAACTCAAGTTCATAAAACCAAAACTCAACAATTTCTGTATATTTCAATTAAAAGTTATCAACCCAGTAACAAATATAAGATTCTTCTTCTTTAAGTTAATAGAATATACTTATACTTGATGGTAATTCTATCAAACCTAAATTGTATTAGTAAAGAACATTTGTTATCCAGGCTGTGTAAGAGGCTCAAGGGACATTTTGAGGGCAGCATAGTAGTGCGTGTTTTCTTTAATACTTTCTTTAGTTGTGCAACTCAAGCAGAACTCAGCTGATCTCAGACCTGCACTGAACTCCAGAGATGCTCCACAGCTTCTCCAGCAACAGCCTCTGGAGTTTCTGCTGACTTTCTCATTTGACCTCCTGGTATAAAGTCTGGAGAAAGTCCGGAGAAGCTGATCTGAGAACAGGGGAGAGGATCCTCTGCCTGATTCACAGAGAGCGAGTGGGTTCGTTGAAGACGCTACAAACATCTGACAAATGCAAAAATGAATAAAACAAAAAGAAAGCTCATATCTCCGGGTGAAGCAGCAGGAGTCGATGTTCTGTAGAGGAAGTCACGTGATCTCTGCAGTGGAGTTAAAACGTTTTGTCCCGACTGAACGAGTCTGAGCAGAAAACCTCAAGTTAAGATATCTTAAGGTTTTTCTTCTCTTTCTAGAAGAGTGTGGTCTTCACTTTGAGATCAGGACTCATTGATTCCTTCAGATGAATGATGCTCTCACTCAGATGTTTAGATTTCCAGCTTCAGCTCGTCTGGCTGTGACGCTGCTACCGATAGAACACCAGCAATTTGTCCAATTATTGACAAATAACTGATAATCAATATTGTGCCTGAACCGCCTCTGTTGTCCCAAGATAACGTTTTATAAATATATATTATATATTAACAAGATGTTTTCCTGTTCATGTAAATACTAGTTTGCAGAGCAAAGACATTTATATATATATTTTACATTAATATATTTAAAATACTATAATAACTATAATATTTATAATGCTGACGATCAGAGTCTCTGTGGCTCCGAGTGGTTTTCAGCCCTGAACTCAGGGAACTTCTACTGTTCCTCATTGTCCTGTGGGGGGTTGTTGAGGAGTTTAACAGTAAGTTGATGTTCATCTTAATGTACATTATCTCTCTCGTGTATTACTGGAACGTTCCAGCAGGGACCTGAGCCCCCCCCTCCTCTCTCTCTCTCTCTGGAGGTCGTCCTGGTTTCCAGGCAGAGCCGCCTGTTACAGTGAATCCTTGTCGCCTCTCTCCGATGAGGAAGCATTAATAACGCGTCCTTCTCCCTTTCATCGCTGTAATCTCCAGTGATCTCGGGCCTCCCGCACTAAATTATTCGTACAGGGCCATGAAAAGGCGGCGGCGGGCCCCTTTAAGAGGCAAATGAGCATCGAACGTGCGACGCCGTCCCCAGCAACGAAAACGTTAAGTCACCCGGGAGCAGGTTGACGGCAGAGGACTGTGTGAGGAGAGGAAGGGCCCACCAGCTCCATCACCGCCATCATGGAGGCAAAGCCTGCTGGGTAATTTATTCCTGGACTCCTTGTCTAGTTGTTTACATTTGGCTTTTAGCGGCTCAGAGTGAAACAGTGAAGACCTGGAGCTCAAGGCCCAACAGGCGACTGAAGACACCACGTTTAGATTCATCTCAAATCCAGATTTATTATTCTGATCTGCACCAATTTATCATAAAAATCAATCCTAACTGTGTCTGATCTCTTTCATCAGGACTCATTCATTATTTTCTCAGAAATCTAAAATCCCTGATGTGCTGCTGCTCTGGGTCCGAACCCGAGTTTAACGAGTTCCTCTCTGAGCTGGAGACACAACCTCCTCCACCGGGTTAGGGTTAGTCTGTTGTCTGTTGGTTTGAATCAACACATGCAAAGAAAACAGAACCTCCATCACAAGCAGGATTATTCTCCAACATTCTCCAATGGATCCTCCAGTAGATTTAACTCTTCTGTTACTTTGCTTTATGCTCGGAAGCTTTGAAACTCCAGCTGCTTTCAGATCTGCACTGAACCTTCTCCAGAAGGGTAATAAGGTCAGAGTGAGAGGCTCAGGTCTTCCTCTGGACCTTCTCCTGTCAGCCTCTTGGTAGAACCTCTGGAGAATGACCAGATGAGCCGATGTGTAAACAGGAAGTTCTTGTAGCACAACAGGAAGTAAAGCCTTGTTGTCCTTATGGGATTTTCCACTCGTACATTTTAGAACCTGGCGACTGAAACCCCTGATTGGATCCAACCTGTGGATTCTGTGCTCTACATGTTTGAACTCTTCAAAGATGGGATTTGATCATCTCCATGTCTCGTCTCCTTCTAGCAGGTAAATGATGATCTCAGAGGACCAGTATCATCCCTGGTTAGATATCGTGGGATGTGACACACACATCCTGGTTGTTTTTGAGTTGCAGCTCATAATATTCATGTAACGACTGGTTCAACAGCTGCTAACAGGCTCTCCTCCATCTTGGCTCAACTACAGCCAATCACAGCCAAGCGGGGTCGACCTCAGTGAGGATGTGACGTCGTTGCTCAAAGGTCAAAGTCAAACTCCACAATGTTTATTTGTTTAATTCGGGAATAAAACCGACTGCCAAATGTATTAACTCCTCAGACATCTGTGTGTGTGTGTGCAAATCAAATCTCCCCCCCCCCCCCCCCCCCCACACACACACACACTCACCAGCTTCACACAAACCACACGTGTTGTTCAGGGCCTGAGAAGGTGCCGTGTGGAATATGGTGAGTTTATGCATTTTTAGCAAATTTGTCTTCGTGTTAAAACACATTTGTTAAGTTGCTACAATGCTTTTATTTTGAAAAGTTATAAACTTGGGCTTGAAGATTGTCTTCAACATGTAAAAGACAAAATGAAAAGTTGAATCAAGGATTTCTGGATCAAAGATGATTCTTCATCAACTTAAAACTCAAAATGTGATATTTTAGGAATATATATTAACAGCAGGAGCTTGTAACCTGTTTTTATTTATTAAGAGAAATCAAATAATATTATTGAACATGTAAAGTATTCTGTAAATTTAATAAAAATATTTATAATCTTGATCTGTATTATATATTTATATATATATAATAAAATTCGAATGAAATTTACCTCAAAATAAAAACATTTTTATTTTTCCCAATTCACAGTTTTAAAAACGGCAACGAATTTCATTCGAGTTTGTTAGTTCATTAATGTGTTTCTCACCGTCAGTGTGTGTGTCTGTTTGTGTGTGTGTGTGTGTGTGTGTGTACAGTGTCATTATTGTGTTTGGAAATGAAGAAAAACAAATGAATAAATAAAACATAATGAGATGTCGTGTCTTTAAGATTTTTTTTACTGATCCAGCTCTGTCCTTCTCTCTCTCTCTCTCTCTCTCTCTCTCTCTCTCTCTCTCTCTCTCTCTCTCTCTCTCTCTCTCTCTCTCTCTCTGTGCAGATTCATTACCTCTCCTCCTCCTGCACAATGGGCATTTATCATCACCCCCGCGGTGTGTGTGTGTGACTGTGTGTGTGACTGTGTGTGTGTTCAAATCTCTGCACCACGCGCGGACCGGCTCCACTCTCTCTCTCCATCTCTCTCTCGGTGCCACGGACGCACCGGTGCTTATTGTTGGAGGAGCCCCAGAAATAGGGCCCCTGCTCGGCCGGAGGGAGCGGAGGGAGCCGTTGGAGCGGGAGGTGCTGGAGGTGGAGGTGGTGCTGTCCACTCGCACCCCCGTCCATCCGGGGCGGGTGCGTGTGGTACAGGGAGGGGGGTGCACACCGCCTGGCTGCCCGCCTCTTTGCCTCCATCATCCGCCTCCTGTTTCCCTCCGAGCCGCTGGAGCCGCGGAGCCTCAGAGCTGGAGGAGCCCGAGGAGGAGCAGGTGCTTCCCCCTCCGTCCTCCTGCAGGAGCAGGTGAGGAGGTGGCTTCATCCGGATCTTCTCTCTTGTTAAAGGAGGGAAGAAGGAGGACGGAGGACGGAGGATGGAGGGATGCGACCGAACAGGTGCAGATATGGCGGAGTTTTCATTCCCTGGATCTTTTTTCCTGAGTTTTTGTCTGTGTGTGTTTTTATGAATTGAGGATTTGTCCTCCTCCTCAGCTGCTGCTTCTCTTCATTCGTTTCTGGATTATTTCTGATAAATTGGACTGAGGCTCATTAACTGGATGAAGGAGAAGCTGCAGGAGGAGAAATCTCCGCATGGAACTTCAGTTATTATTATTATTACTGTCATTATTACCAGTATTATTACTTGTATTATTACTGTGTCTCTAGCAGCTGATTGTCCAAACGCAATTCTTGTTAAATTTTAAATCCAATCCGAGAGTTGTGCATGGACATCTGTTGCTGGAGGCTCCTTCTCGTCCTGACCTGCTCCTCACCTGGATTCATCTGCTCCTCTCAGAGGTGGTTCAGTGTGCGGGTCTCGAGCTCCTCGTGCCCGAGTGGGGCTCCATGTGTTGGGGTTGAGTCCGGGGCCTTCGCAGGGCCACGCTCCTGCTGCCATCTTTCATCTGACTTATTTATCAAGTTAGATTCTCTCAAAGTGAGGAAGTGGAGCAGAAACAGTGACAAAATAAAGGCAGATAATTGAGTATTTTATAAGCTGGGACGTTATTACTTATTTTTCCTGAGTTGCTGGAGTGAAACTAATTTCCCTGCTCAGCTCGTCTCTCTGGATCGAGTCACTTCAGCTGCTGCAGGGAAGCTTTACTGTCGCTCCACCGCTGAGGCTTTGTTGCCTCCTTTTGTTAACGTTGTGGGGATTATCATTTGCATAATTCTTCAGGAATGTATCATTTTAATTTTGTTTAACAAACCGTGACCCTTTCCAAGCCCTTTATCCGTTCGATAAAAGCTGCCATTACAAGCCAATAAAGACGGGATTCGTTTGTACTCATTCTGCTGAATAATAAAGAATTCATCACCATTGGAAGCGTCAGATTATTTTTCCTCCTCTTCACGTTTTTCTATTTTTCTCCCACGTGTCATCTGAAATTCACAGGGTTTATTTATCCGTAAAAAAGGTTTTTATCTGGAAAAATGAAATTGTAAAGAAATCTTTTTTTTTGTTCTTACATCAGAAATCAGAAATCCTGGAGCAGCCACGTGTGGATTTGATTTGGTTAAAGTTGTAAAGTGTCTCGGAGAAAAACAGAATTTAAATCAAATAGTTAAACAGACAAAACATATTTGTATAAATCAATTAATAATGCAATTTATTTTATAACTTTATAACGTGTATTGTTTTCTAAGAAACAGTATTGTGACAAATTGAAATCGTTTTTTCCAGAATTTTTCTTTGTCACAATAAGATAACTTTTTCATTTATAAATTGAAATCTTTGTTGGAAATATTGGATTTAATTTTTTTTAAATTTCTATAATTTCCTTACAGACCGGGACTAAATTCTCGTGCAGCAGGTGAAAACTGTGACATGACAGGGATGTGAAAACTGTTTCCAGCAGCAGATCCAAACCTTCAGTTTGACTCTGGCCTCCTCGGGGGGGCTGTGGGTCTGGGGTCTGTTTGATTTTCACACCACAGCATCACTGAGGCCGGGATGCGTCGGGTCTCCTCCGACTAATTTGCTGCTGTAATCTGCTCTCAGCGTGTTGCTGTGGGAAGGAGCTCAGCCTCAGAGCGGTGGATTAAAAACTGTGTGCGTCTGTGTGTGTGTGTGTGTTTGTGTGTGTGTGTGTGTGTGTGTGTGTGTGGGTGTGTTTGTGTGTGTGTGTGTGTGTGTGTGGGTGTGTTTGTGTGTGTGTCAACAACCACCCAAGTTGGGCTGAAAACCCATCAGTTGTGTGTTGACCAGGAGGAAATCATGATCCTACACATCTGAGACTTTTTCTCTTGACTTCAAAAGTAGAAATGCTCAACGTCGTCTAACGCAAATTAAAACCAGCAAAATGTAAACTGAAGCCCTGAACCAAGAGTCTGAATTTAACTTCTCCACAGTTTGTAAAACTTCCAGCTGCACAGACACAGAGTTCTGAGCTGAGGAAGGCCGTCCTGTTTAAACTTGGGTATCGATCCTCACTTGTTTTGGCTGAAGAAGCTCGTATCAGCTGCAACTCAACTTTCTTCACTTTGTTTTAAGAGGAGAAAAATGTCAACGTGAAAAAAGTCCTAAAAAATGGGATTTAGTATTTTGGTCTCATACAAATATGGTTATCTGGAGTCATGTGCTTGGGGTCATGACCCCCGGGTTCAGAACCACTGAGATCTGTAGTTTGGTTCAGTTTTTAAATTAACTTTGAATTTATCTTTAAAAGGGAACTCCTTGGTTTTACTCAAACCTGATGAACATATCAGATCTTTACCATGTGTGTTAATGAAGAGACTGAACAAGAGGTCATGTGAATTCAGCTGGTGGCAGCAGATCCAGGAGCAGTCGTGCTGATGGAGCTTCACACTCTGGGTGACTTCAGGTGCACGTTCAGCTGAGTAAGGGATCGATCACCATCGACGGGGATATCGATGACACAGATATGTTGAGGAAACAATTAGGAGGGCAGTGTAATGATCAGACGGATCATTACAGCCATTTAACCTCGCTGGCAGCTGCTGATGAGATATAGACTGATCGCTGCAGCGGGTTCCAGCTCCTCAGAGTCTTCAGAGCTCACACAGCTCCTGGTTGTTCTCAATGTGACGGCTCCTCCTGCTGGTTCTGTTCATCACGTCTGACCCAGGAGGATAAAAACCCTCCACAGGGTCAGAGGGTCCTAAAGGAGCTCGTGGACGTGTATTCAGGGTCTAAATGTCTGAACCGTTTCTTCTCCTCTTGTCCTCGTCTTCTTTGATGAGTCAAAGCTCAGATTCGAGTCAGGTCGAGCGTCAGCGGCTGAAGAAGAATCTGATGACCGACGTTGACGCAGCGTTAAAACAGAAAGACGCTTCCTCTTCCGGGTTCGGCCTCCATGTTGGACGAGCAGCTTCCGCCTGCTGCACCGGGTCACTCACTTCCTCCTTCCTGCCCCTCCCTCCTCCTCTATCTCCACAGTCACATGACCCAGGCAGTGTTATCAGTGACACAAGCACACACACACTGACACACACACACACACACTGACACACACACACACTGACACACACACCGCTGCAGAGTAAGAGGCAGCGAGGACGGAGGTGGAGATGGAAGGAGGAGACCGGATGTGGGCAGAGGAGGAAGAGGAGGTGTGGGAGCATCACATGGGTGACGTCACATCACGACCTCCTTCCCAGCATCCCTCCCTCCCTTCTTACCATCACACACACACACACACACACACACACACACACACACAGCATCTCACTGGCGTCTAAGAAACGTGCAAGAATGTTGAGGTCTGTCTCTGGATGTGACCTCCTGTGATGCTGCGAACTGACGTCTTTATTAGCAACAGGCGAAGAGGCCATTAACGTGTGCATGTGCATGTGCATGTGCACGTGTTTGCATGTAATTGTCTGGATTCTACGATGTCGGGTGTTTTCAGGTGAACGTGGAGTCGGGGCCGCTCAGTGGAGCGAGCGAGACAGGTTCTGCCGTGGGGGGGGGGGGATGGCGTGACTGTGGAGACCATGTGATGAAACGCCCCCCCGCCTCCCTCTGATTTTATCCCCACACCCCTCTTCCCACCTCCACACATAAACACGCCCCCTCTCCCAAATAACATCATCATCAGCGCTGTGTTCGCCAGCCGGTGGCTTCTGCTGCGGAGAGGAGGGCAGGCGGCCATGTTGGGCCCTTAACACGCCACATCGACAAATGGCTCCGACTCTCACACAGACACACACACACACACACACACATACACACACACAAATATAATATTCAAGTGTGTGAGCAGGAGTTCATTTCTTTCCTTTGGGCCGTTTCGTCACCGACTGGAGACGCCTGGGACATCGGCGCTCGTCTCTGACCGCACCACCATCACCACTGCCACCTCAACCCCCCCATTGCTCTCTGTTGGTACCAAACAGCAGCTGTCCCCCCCCCCCCTCACACACACACACACACTGCACCACTGTTCAGGCCCAGCTGCAGACGCACAGCTGTGGTATAGCAGGGCGCTCTGACATCACCGTCCTCCCCCGGCCAATCATCTGCTTCGATTATTTTAAGGAGCACTGTCCAGCCACAGGACGACATGTCCTCACTGGAGACAGATATTGAGAAGAGACGCTTTAAAAATCTAGTTTTACAGAGAAGAGAGAAAAGTCTCTGAAAGTGTAGAAATGGAGAAAAAAACCAGAACACGTGAACGAGTTCAAATCAAATCCTGACGAGCCAGCTCAGAAACTAGAGACTGAAGAAACCTCACGTCTACTGGTGGAGCGACTCAGATACCAAGAGCAGATCAGACTGGGTGTGTTGTGAGGACAAGCGTTCGACTCCTCTGATAAAGGAAACTGTTGGAGAGTAAAGGCTCAGATTCCTCATCAGTCGATGGGCTCGGAGACGTCCTCCATCAAATCCCCTCAGCACCACGACCCACAGAGAGTCAGAACCTGCTGGTTGTGAATGAAACGAAGCCGGAGCAGAGTCTGAATCCTACACGTGGATCCGAACATCAGACAGTTCCTTCCTGCAGATCAAACTGGATCTGAGTTTCTGTGCATTGAGCTGGTCTGAGAGCAGCTGCAGATCCTCGTCTGTTCAGCGTCATTACCATAAACTGTGGTGGGAAAGGAATCGCTCATCAATCAGAAGTGTAGGGAGAGTGACCACGGCAAAGACCGGGCCCGCTGTTTGAGCAGCAGGCCCTCAGGGGTCAGCTGGGGTGCTGTGTGTGTGTCTGTGTGTGTGTGTGTGTGTGTGTGTGTGTGTGTGTGTGTGTGTGTTGTCATTAATCACTCCAGGTTTGAACAGAGTGAGAGGCGTCACAGCCTTTATCCTCCCCCCCTCTTCATCCTCCTCCTTCTCGGCCGGTGGCCTTCGCACCCCATCTGACCACCGCACAGAGGCCAAGGTCGAGCTGACCCCTGCCCCCCCCTCCACACCGCCACCTCATCTCCAATCAGCCCCCCCGCCCCCATCCCCCCCCATCCCCTCAGGAGTCACCCTTCACCCTCTCTCCTCGCCCCACATTCCCCCCGCCGCGTCCCCTTTGTTCACCTGTTGTCCTGGAGACCCGACTGCCACTGAGACCACCCCTCCACTGTGTGTGTGTGTGCGTGTGTGTGTGTGAGTGTGTGTGTGTGTGTGTGTGTGTGTGTGTGGCAGAGGTCAGAACAGACGCTAAAATAACAGATAATCCCACAGAACACCGGTCAGGCCATGACACCATGGAGGCCACTCAGTGACGACAAACACACTCTCACAGCATTACACACTGTCACACAACACACACACACACACACAACACACACACAGGTTTGTAACACGTTCGACTAGAATTGACCAGCTGTTTATATATATATTTATATATATATATATACTTTACTTTCTATTTTAAATTTTGAAATTCTATTTTATTCTATTTTATACTTTTTCTATTTATTTTATTTTATAGGTTGTAATTACTTTTGCTATAAGAGAGCCTGAGACTCAAGCATTTCACTGCCAGGGACTGCTTAATGTTATTGTTGTGCATTTGACAATAAAAAATCTTGAATCTTGAATCTTGAATCTTGAATCTTGAATCTTGAATCTTGAATCGTGAATCTTGACCACCATTTAAACAGCATCCCTATGGGACGACCTTGGGAAACACATGAGTACGGGACCCCAGAAAATAATTCTAGTGATAATGATTCAGCCCTTCTGGTCGTCTTGAGTCGGGGTTAGCATCACCACCTCAGCTAGCATCGCTAATTCCAGTAGTGGACATTTATTCTGAAGTCTTGGCGTCAGTGACGCAGTTTCGAGTTGAGTTTGATGTCGTGACACTTGATGACATCACAGGAGCAGAATCGAGGCGTGTTATATATTTTGTCTGTTGTTTTATTGTGTTTGAACAATCTGTCACCAGTTACTCCAGTTGTGTTGGATTTTTGGCTTCAACAAAGTTTATCACTGAAACTGTTTTGTTGACTCAAACACCCCCCCCCCCCCCCCCCAGCCTCCATCATAGAGCTGAGGAGATAATGAGTGAATGAGGTGAAGGTGTGAACGTGTAGTGAGGAGGCAGCTGAGTGAAGAGGAGACGAGAGGACGAAGAGTCAGGTCAGAAAAACCACTGACTCAAACTGGACAGCATCAGATCCTCGTCCTCCTTCAGGTGACAGGTGGAGCGGCCGGGTGCAGCAGACAGAGACAGGAAGTGACGTGACACCTCTGCTGCAGAGGTCATGTGATCTCCTTTACAACACACCTGCGCCTCCTCCAGAGGAGATGTGGAGGAGCTGTGGAGTTCAGTGTGGGAGCAGCGACTGGCTGCTGCCGCTCAGGCTCGTCCTCCTCGTCCTGCCGGGGGACGGACAGCTGCAGGAATGTGGAGGCCGAGCTGGGCCCGTCCCAACCGTCCCAAATGACTGCACACACAAAAAAGGATTTAAGTCTTTGTCACAATTGTCCCCTCACACTTTGGGCTGCAAGAGAAAACAGCATAAGACTCCCTCAACCCCCCCCTCCCCCCCACACACACACCACCACCAGCCCTACCCCACCCCCTCATTGTACCCCCCCTCCTCCGCAGCCCCTACCTTTCTCCTGACCCCGGCCGCCCGCATAAAAGACCCATCAGAAGTATCGCTGGCTGCATTAACAAGTGAAAGAGGCCCAATAATGGAGCGGTTAGGGAGAAGAATGAGGAGACAGAGGGGCACTCACAGATGTGGAGCTGGGTGGGGAGGAGGGGAGGAAGGAGCAGCGTCCCATTGTTGCCCCCCCCCCCCCCCCCCCCCCCCCCGCCTCAGATGGATGAGAGGAAGAAGGGAGGGCCTGGAAGGAGAGAGGAGGTAGAATATAGGAAAGTAGGTGAAAGTGGCTTCTTCAACCTGATTTGTGATGGAGGAGGCCGGGGAAGGAGAGAGGGAGGGGAGGAGAGGAAGAGTAGAGGAAGAGGAGAGGAAGAGGGATAAAGGAGGGAAGGAAGTAAGAGATGGACAGAAGCAATATGAAGAAGAGGAAGAGGAGGAAGACTAAGGAAAAGTAAAGTGGAGGAGGTGAACGAAGCGACCAGAGCTGACAGCTGGACCTTTCTGCAGGGAGCGTGTGAAAACAGGCTCAGAGGTCAGAGGAGCGTGTGTGTGTGTGTGTGTGTGTGTGTGTGTGTGTGTGTGTGTGTGTGTTTGTGTGTGTGTGTGCGTGGGTGTTGTCCAGAAGGACGAAGATTGCGATACAGCAGCTGGGGTGAAGAGGCTTGTCACCTGACCTTCGACCCCCTCCTCTTCCTCACACCGCCTGAATGTGTGGCGCTGGAGTAATGAAGTCATCACGGTGGGATCGTGGTGAGATGTGGCATGTGTGTAAATATAAACACATGTATGTGTGTGTAGGAGGACGTGGGGGGCCATTTACCAACAAAGGGTTTGTTAGTGGGACAGGAAGTCGTCACAGGGGGAAGTCTCCTCCAATCAGAACATCTACACGAGTCCAAAACTCCAGATATGAACTTTTATCTGGACGGGAGTTTCCAGTTGAATCCTGTGTCTGTGTTGACTCATTTCTTTATAAAATCTACTTCCTGGTATTTTTATTTCACACTTTCAACTCATCCTGCGTCCAATCAGAAAGCCTCCTCCCCATAAATGTCATTGATAAAGTTTTCACATCATGAATTGAGAATAAAGTCAAATAAAATCGGAGGAAGGTACTTTTTAATTTTTTGCAAAAAGTCGGATTTTTTTCTGATAATGTAGAGAATTTTTAGTTTGTGAATAAAGTTGAAATGTGTTTGATCTTTAGTTTAATGCAACCTTTACAACGCAGATCTTTAAACTCTGAGCTGAAGCAGAAATAATTAACTTTCCACTGATTCCTCCACACAGGATGTTCTAGAGGCCGTCATGTGCTGACGTCAGTGTTTGATCTGTTATAAGAAGTTGGACTTGAATCCAGAAAAAAGGTTTATCTGCATTTCAAATTCATTCTCAAAATACTAAATCTTCCTTATATTTTATTTTTTTATGTAGAATATGTTTCATGAGAAACGTCCTCACAGCCAAAGTTCCTACAGGAGTAAAGATGGAATGAGTCTCTCACACACACAGAATGCTGAAGCCCTCTGACACCTGTTCATATCCGATGGAGGAACCATTCATTTCCTGTCGGTGCAGATAGAGGAGCTGCGTCTCTGTCACAGAGCGATCACATCTCCTCTGCTTCCTGTTCGCAGCCGCAGGAGGCCACACACTCAGGAGCAGGGATTCAAACCAACACTACAAAACAACATCACCTTTTGAATGCTTGTATACAGACGACAGTATTTACAGTATTAGTTAAGTACTGGTTGTATTTTCATTTCATCTGGAAAGTTAAAGATCAAAAAGTAAACACTGTTATTTGTTAAAGATTTGAATTTCCACTGATAGAAGAGCTGAAGTCAGTCAATAAATTAATTCATAATAAATACGGAGTTTACAGAGCAGCTTGTTAATTGGATGTGTTTTTTATTTGACAACTTGCTGCTGCAGTCATTCATACAGTCACAATTTAATGCAGTCAATAGAATTAACACCTGTAAATTAGTTGTAATAATAAAGTAAACTTCATGACTCAACGTGTTCGTCCTGGATCAAGAGGCCTCCAGGTTATAAAGTGCAGTTTCAGTGTTGTCACCGTTTACAACACGTTTACATTAGAAATATCAAAACTGTTGAAAACTCATTTAAATGAAATAAAAACCAATGAGCTGCAGCTGAAGTTCTGCAGAGCTTCTTCCTCGCTTGGTAAAAGTAAGTCTCTACTGCCCCCTGGTGGTTAAAGTGCATGTGAGCACCCAGACTGGAGCCTGAAGTCAAATCCACCAGCTTCTTCCTTTAGTTCGTAGAAATAGTTTTCTCTTAAAGCATCACCTCAGTTTGACTCGACTTATTTCTCATTCCCCCCAAAAAATCCTTAAGTTTCAAATATACGATTTCTTATTTCTAAAAGTTCTTAATTTTTGCTTTAAGTTAAAATAGTTATCCATGATTTCCTGGATCTGACAGGAAGTGACACAGACTTAACTTCACATCTCTTTTTAAAATGAATCATGTTTTTTTTTTTCTCCATATTTTTTGTGTCTCTGTTGCAAAGCTGCAAGTTTGTTCCATCGTTTTAAGGTTTAAGGCTTTGAGAGTTTATGAGTTCACTTCTGAACGCTCTCGAATATTAAACAACAAACTAAGTCTGTCACCGGAGCACGAAGGAGTTCTCGCTAAATAAATATTTCAAACGTTAAAAAGTCTTTATGGAAACTCTTTTTTTCTAAAACTATGATCACAAAGCAGAAACCACATCATAGATCAAAAAGACAGAGCCTCTTTCTTTAGCTGTTGGATGCCAACAGATGAGCAAGGCACTAAAGCGGCCAGCAGCTGAAACCTTTGTCTCCTTTTGAGGTAGAGACGGAGACGTGTCCCGGGTTCAGACGCTGAACAAAGCTCAGGGAACAAACTCTCCTGTTTGGTTAAAGCGCTGGAGGCCTCCTCCACTGTGAATCTCCGCTGCTTTGACCTCTGACCTCCACGTGGCAGAAACTAGGCAAACGTAAAGTTCTGTTTTTCACCTCAGGGGGAGTTTCCCTGTCAGTCATTAAAAAAGAAAGTCAACACTCCGACTCACAGGAACATGTTGATTTTGGCGGAGACGGCCTTACAGCCGGTGGTGGAGAAGTATTGTCCCGGAGCGGGAGTGTAAACCATGTCGCCCCCCACTGCCTCCACCACGTCACTGCGGCCACACCGGTCCTGCTGGCAGAGCTGCGAGCGGACGCAGCGCTCGATGTGGCGGCGGCTCAGCGGCAGGAAGGGGACGAAGCGGGTGATGAGCTTCTGCTGGATGATGCTGGAGTGGAAGAAGCCGCCTGGAGGAAGAAACTCAGACTTAATGTCACAGGAGCGTTCCAGCAAATCCACTCGTTTGATCAACGGAACAAAGACAAGAGGCAGTTTCATCACTGAGCAGAGTTATACAGATTATCTATTGGCTAATGAATATGAATGTGAATGTTAATGTTCTGTTCTATTGACTGGGAGTTTTTTTCCACCGATTCTTAGGAAATTCCATCAGTTCATCTTTGAGTCCGAGAGACAACTGGTCAAACTGGGAAGAAAGTCCTGAACGGCCGACTTGAGATACAAAGTGAAGATCTGCAGCTGCACAAACATCTGTTCACCTGTTTATTCATATTCAAAGTATAACTAAGTACATGATGAAACAGAATTCTTAAACGTTGTGTGAAAGGATCGAGAGTTGTGCGACTCACTTGAGGTGTCGTTGTAGACCGACTGTGCGATGTCGTCCTGCAGGTCGGACAACCTGATCTCCTCTCGGTCCCGTCCAGCCCGACGGTTCTCCACACTCAGTCTGTTTATCACCTCCTCTCCTGTGGTGCTGCGGGGAAACACACACATTATTATATCAAACTCATTTCTATACAATCTATTTTGTCATAGTGAAGACTCCAGTTATAAATGTATAGACTGTGTGTGTGTGTGTGTGTGTGTGTACTGGCTTTGTACCTGATGAAGATGTAGATGGCCTTGCGGTAATTGGTGCGGAACACGACGTGAGAAGGACCGAGGAAGGGCTCCAGGACATCGATGAGGCCTGAAGGCATCTTCTCCATCTCGTCAAACAGGAAGATGGAGCGTGCGCACTCCGTCAGGTTCCCCTGCACCCAGAGCTTCAACTCCTCCTGCAAACCAGAGGGGGGACATGTCGATCTGACCACATCTGTCTTTCTGGATCGGACCTTCAGACTCATCCCTCACTTACCCTGTACTCATTGACCCGCTGAGGGATTGGGAAGTGCAGCGTTGGAACAAACTGGTGGATAAATGGGCTGCTCATAGCTGAGCCATACAGATGAGTTCCCAGCATGGAGCTGACCAGTGTCTTCCCTGTCCCAGAGGAGCCGTGGAAGGACAGCACCAGGGGGCGATCGGGGTTTTTATTCTGGAGGAAACTGGCCACCGCCTCTGACACGATGTCCTGGGCCAGGTGTTGACCGTAGACATTCTTGTAGAGGTCCCACTCCAAGTCTGGTCATGGGAAAAAAAAGACATGTGTGATGTTAATGTTAACACATAATCCTCATGTTGAGTGATGACATGTTAAAGCTCTTCAAGGAGCAAAGAACAAACACAAAATAAAAGTACAAGAAACTATGAAGAACTACTCAGACTCCACTCAGTTTCTTGGGCAACATGCGACTACAAAGAAAGAAGCGCCGTGGGACTGGCGTCCGACGTCTGGCTGGTAGCCGGCGCTACCAGCCATTTAGATAACCACATATCTAAATATGATAACCACATATCTAAATAAATGGTAAAAAATCAAAGTTCGCAATAGAAAAAAATATTTCTTTATTTCTAGATAACCCTACTTATTAATTTCTTCACTTCCTGCTATGCTCCACAGTAACTGACCGGATCACCACTGTAAACAAAGAGTTAAACACACCCACCTAATTAACATACAGACACAGAAATACAAAAAGTTAATGTGTAGAAAAAAAAGAAATGAAAAAACGAGTAAATGTAGAATTTTGTAAATAAATGTCAACATATAGATGTTCACAAATAAATAACTTAATTTAGAAATATGAAACTGTAGAACTACAGAAAAACGTTGTCATTGTAAACTGTTAGTATTCTACATTTGTTAAGTTGTTCGGTAAGTTTGTTGTTCTAAATATTAGTGACAGCACGTTGGCCAATCAGATTTCAGCTATGGCAATTGGCCCCGCCCCCGCAGCTAGCATAGCATGCTAGCTGTTGAGTAAGAATCTGTCTCTTTCTGGACACGGTCAGTAACATGTCGGTGAGTGACCTCTTCCTGCTCGTGAACCAAACTAATCAGCCGCGTTTGAGTTTCCGTTCACTGAACAAACGAACTTTAATCCTGTGTGTGCAGCTAGCTGGCTAACAGGAAGTCATTCAGGCTAGGTAGCTGGCTAACAGGAAGTCATTCAGGCTAGGTAGCAGGCTAACAGGAAGTCATTCAGGCTCGCTAGCCGTACCTCTGATGCGCGGTCTGAAGTCGCAGTCGCAGCTTTCTGAAAGGGCGCAGTAGAGTTTCTGGAAAACTGCGCACACCGGGTTGCAGAGGAATAAAAACAGCGCACAGCGGACGAGCACCATGTTGGACTTGCTCCAGCGACCACCGCTCAGTTTGTAGTTTCTCCTTCTTCCCGGAAGACACGGAGAAACATGTAACAGTGTGAGGAGGACTACATTTCCCATGAGCCACCTGGAGACTGGTGCACCACTAGGGACACGTTGGAGGCTCACAGGTCGGAGTGACGCAGGTTCCGGATGTTGTCGGTTGGTTGCAGACTCGGTCGCTGATTCGTTATTTCCACATAGCGCCTGTGTTTGAAGTGTGGTGATAAACTGAAGTTATGAACATGAATTAAAACACAACCACGAGTTAATATGATGTGTGCGTGTCAACATCTCCTTTAGACACCGATATAAATCATATGGGTACCGAAATAAATATAGCAGTACATGTGCATTTATCTATATCTAGATAGGTAGAAAATAATCATGGACAGGATAATATATTTATTTGATTCCTCATTAAAAGATAAGGCAATGAACATATTGAGTATTTTTATTTTTCATTATACAAAGGAATCAAAGGAAAATATGATTATTATAGGAAAAATTGAATTAGAGCCCTTATGTGTTTGCTCTATCCTCTACATCATCCCCTCTGCATCTGCTCAGGCTTTCTGTAGCCAATCAAATTGGCTCACGTAGAGCGTCCTCGAGATTACCTTTGAACTTATCGTTCACAGCAGCAAGTTTGTGATTCTCCAGAATCATATTGTCACAATCTGCTTCCTTCTGCTGCATGAAGATGGTAGCCTGATCAGAGAACTCTAGGGAAGCCTCAGAAGTAACTTGGTGGTTTTCCTGAGTCCACTGGTCCAGTTTATCTGTGTCGTCTTGGTGCTGGGAAAAGAGGGCCTGATGATGAGTATGGTATTTCTCATGTAGAGCGTCCTCAAGTTCATCTTGCTCTCTGACGCCAGTAGGTAACTATCTAGAGTCAGATGGTCAGAGTCTGTTTCCTCCTGCTGCTGGGAGATGAGAGCTTGATGAGTATGGTATTTCTCATGTAGAGCATCCTGAAGATCACCTTGTAGCTCGTTGTTCTCAGAAGGTGGTTCTCCAGACCCAGCTGGTCCAGTTTATCTGTGTCCTCATGCTGCAGGTGTAACGGATGTGGACCTGAAGAGGGACACGTGACTCAGGGACTGGGTTCCGGCTCTTCATTCCCTCTAGAAACCAGCATATAGGTTTGCTGTGGTTATTTTCACCTCTTTGCTCCGTTATTAAATCTACAATATAAAATAAATGAACTTCAGAGGCTGCCGACATCCGCGACGTGAAAACAAAAGGGCGCCAGCACCGCGTATAATACATCTCAGTGTATTGTTGTGTTCATTCATGGTTATTCATGCTCATATAATCAATCCATGAATTTGTTTTTTTTAAATAATGTATAAAGTTTTTGAATAATCTCATACATTTCGACCAGAATTATTGAAATAGTCAATTATTGAAATGGAGTCAATAAAACATCAAGCTCTATAATCGTCTCCATTTTCTCCTCTTTGTCTCTTCAACTTCCTCAGTCCTCAAAATTCTCTTTGTTGGTTTGTTCATCAGTTCATTGAATTGATCCTTAATTTGAAAGATGATAAAATTGATCCTCTTCTTATAGTTCAATAAACCATTGATTGGATTGCAACCAACATCAGGTCAAAGGTGTTGGATCAACGTCAAGCTTTGAGTCCTTTAGTTCTTTGATTCTTTCAAGGTGAAGTATTCTAGTGTGAGTGTGTGTGTGTGTTTGTGTGTGTCGTGTTGCATAGTTTCCTATGTGTCCACCTGTGAGGTGCGTTGACTCATCTACAGCGGGTTACTCACAGGATAAGTGAGTAACCCAAACCACTCAGGTTTCAACATTTTTATTTTATAGGCGAACACAAATTAAAGTACCTAAACTTAGATTGTCCAGCAGTGTCCTCTGGCCTGGTGAAGGCTCAGCTTTGTCTTCTCTGTCCCTCACGGCTGCTCTCCTGGTGCCTTTAGTCCAGGGAGCTCTGCCAACTGTCCCTGGTTCAGCTGGAGGTGCTCTCCAAACCCCCTCCTTGCTCACATCGATGTATTATATTCAATATAGAGATTAGATGTTAACCCTATGTAAGGTAGGAGAAATGTTGTGTGATGTACTCATTTATTTAGGGTCAGTAAATGTTCAGCTCCTTCATCTCATTCCATTTTAAACAGTTATGATGTGAGATAAGAAAAAAGCTTAAAAAATCCAAACCCGATAACGTGAAGATAGTAGAAATATCTTTATGAACACATTACAGTAGTCAAAATGTAAAATAATACAATTTTATAAATGCAGATAAAATGTTATTATGTTATTTGGTTTTATAATATAAGATACAGTTGGTGAACTTGTTAATTCAGTGGAAGGTCCAGCCTTAAGATCAACAACATTTGTATATATTAATCGACACACAGAGGCTCAGCCTCATCTCAGGAACAAAAGCACCAAACCAAATGTTTACACTCATATCTGATATGATATGTTAATATTGAGTTCAATGTGGAACAGATGAAGTCCTCTGGTAAGATACATTAACATATTAATGTTGCACCGATGGACCTGGATATGGCTAATCAAATGCAGAGTAGTATATTATATATACAGATTAGACTTTAACACTATGTAAGGTTGTAGAAATGTTGTGTACCTGTGGGATGTACCATTGTATTCAGGGTCAGTTCATTTCCATCTCCTTCACCTCACTCCATCTTTAACAGTATTCCAGGGAAACAGAGAAATCTATGTTCTAAAGGAATAACTGATCAGTTGTAAAGTCTTTGAATGATCTTGGCTCTCTGGTTCTGGACGTCCATTTCTCAACTCTTGACTGTGGGGGGGGGGGGACCAGTCGGGCTTGGTTTCAAACATGGTACAAAAACAAACCATTAAGTATCAGAACCACTTTGACACTTGTTATCGTCCTTCTGAATGAAGTTTCATCAGGAATCTGAATCATAGAGCGACAGGAAGGTTTGCTTCCCCTCTCAAGAGACGATGCATTGATCAGAGTCATCTCTACATAAATAAAGTCAAACTGCCACTCGTGTGCATTTGGGGCAGGAACCTCCCTGTTTAAAACACCATCGTGCCGTTGAGTTAGGTTTCATTGAGAACAGACTCCATTGGGGAGAATGCGACAGGCCACTCGTCCAGATCTGAGGTCAGTGTGATCTGAAAGGCGGCTCCAGCTTGTTGGACAAGGCCGTCAGCACCTGCTCGAACTTGGTGTATCGTAGAGCCTGGCTCTCCGGGGCTCCCCTGCTACCCCACAGCAACCTCAGCTGGAAGTCGGTCAGGAAGAGCTCCATGACCTCGGCCTGCTCCTGGAAACCTGCAACATCAGTTCAAAGGGTAAATGTCTGATGGTTTCAGACGGTTTCTTGTCCGGCGCCCACCATGCTGCACCCACACAGACCGACACCACGCCACAGCCTGGAGGGTGTCCTCCTTTGACTTTGCTCACCTTGTAGTTTGCTCTGAGCGTTGGATTGGTAGATGCCCCCCAGCTGTGCGATGGTCCTCGCCGCCCCCAGGTGGAACATGACCACGTCCATGCCGACATCCGCCGACTCCCATGGCTCCGTCCCCTCACCCACCACCACACTCTTCTCCAGCAGAGACAAGAGGGGGAGGACATGGGGGAAGGTGGTGTTGGACAGCGGACAACTTTCTGAGGGGAGACAGACGCACTCACAGAGTCAGCTTTAGGTGGAAGAAGAGAGGGGGGGGTGCTTGATCATGTGGTGTGAGGTGTAGAAAGCACTCTACCTCTCCCATCATTGAGGCTCTTCATAAACGGCCTTAGAGTTTTCTCGTAGAGAATAGCGCCCTCTGTGTGTCGCTGTCGTAACGCCGTCCACATCTGCTCCAGACGAGACACCTGAAGGACACGGAAAACCTGGTTAAATATCAGACAGGGAACCAGTACCTCCACCCCCCAGTACCTCCACCCCCCAGTACCTCCACCCACCAGTCTGAGTGAAGCCTGCTTACCTGCGGCAGCTCGAGAGCTCTCATGACGGCAGCAAAACCAAACATGTTTCCCATGGTGCTCTTGAGCTCGGCTGCGATTTGGATGATCTTGTAGAGCAGACCGGCTCGCTCCTCGTTTGTCCCGGTGCAGCCCAACACATCCACCGCCAACATGATGGCCATGGTGTGAAACCTGAGGGGAGAGAGGGCGTCAGGAAGTTTTCAGTCACTGCAGTCAGGGCTTCATCTCTTTACGTTTTCACAGAGTTCCGGAAACAAGACCACGTTGAGGGGACTGATATCAATGAGGATTTCTTCCTCACCTCTCCAGCAGGTCCAGTCTCAGCTGCTGGCCATGTGGCAACGTGAGCAGCTCTATCCCAGAGCTGACTCCCATCATCCTTTGCACCTCCGGAGTCACCGGCAGAATCCGTGCCACCTGAGAAACAAACGTGCACTTGTTGGACCTGAATGTGGTTCTTGGTATTTTGTTATTTTGTTTAGCAGGTAGCTAGTTGCATGATCAACAAGTTGTGTTATCACCTTACTGTTAGATGTTAGGCAGCAGTAATACGCCAGCTGTTCTCTTCTTACCTTTCTTGCACATTAACATAAAGTGACCTGGTTGTGAGTGATGAGTGAGCTTACTCCCATAATACTTGTATGATACACTCTCCTTAAGGAGGTCGGCTGGGTAAAAGTTCATTAATGTTTTGGCCTTTGAGGCAGTTAACTGAACTGCACTGGCTGGTGGGGGCTCTCACCCACAGGCTGGTCATTGTAGTTTGTGTGTGTAAAGCTTCTGCAAATTTAAAATACAAAAAGTCAGGTAAGGAACTTGTTTTCTGAGGCCACAGCCACCTCGACCTTCAACCAACAAAATCAAATGGGTTCATCCTGAAGTCCAACTAAACCTGTGTTGACAAATTTTCAAAGAAATGATCATGTTCACAGACGACCCCGAAAAAAGAACAAGAAATAGCAGTGACTAGTGGATATTGATTAGAGGAGCTTTAAACAGTACCATGCAGTCGGCCTTGGTGATATGTTTGGCTGCGGTCCTGGGGTCCACCTCAGCTAGAAGCTCCTTCACTCTTCGCAGAATTCCGACCTCCAAAGGCTTATTCTGTTCAGGCATCAGCGGGGACTTGTACCTGCTCGGTTTGAAAGAAGAAACCGCCTCCACTACGGGTGAAAAGTACACGTTCCCGTCCTCCAGCCTCAGTGGATCCACGCCCAGCGACCCATCCTCTGCCCACAGCCTCTCCACATAGCTCTGAGGGCCAGGGTACAGCTCCGTGTAGCAGCTTCCGTCTCCATCAGAGGACGGAGGGTCCTGCTTCTGATGGTATCTGTTGTTACGCTGTCTGTTGAGGGTGCTGTTCGGAGAGGACGTGGGCTGAGAGGTGTTCAAGCTCCTGGAGAAGGATGGAGATGGTGCCACAAGGGTGGTCGGGGGGTAGCAAGGGCTTCTGGACCGTGGGGCTGGAGGTGGAAGACGACACGGCAAAGAAGGACTGTTATTAACTCTTACGTGATGAATACCCTTACATTAAAATAAAAAAAGAGTTTGTAATGAGGCAAACGGGAGCTCCGCATCTTAAGACTCATAGGATTCACATGATCCATGTTTTTAGTCATGGACAAACAAACAGAACACGCCTTAGAGATCATGTTTATTAATTTATTCATCTGTTAAATCTCCAAAATGTATGAACATTTTTTGAAAAGCTTGACCTGAGCTATGATATAGTTTTTAGTTGAGATCTAATGATGGATTTCATAACACTAAAGGATTCTTATGTTTTAAATGTTATAAAATGTATAGATCACTGCACTTATTTGAATCTAAAACTAACTCAAATAATAATTTTAGAAAATAGGACAAGATGGAGAATATTACTACGGTTAATCATGTTTTTAATCATCAAATTAAATCCACAGTGGAACTTGTGGTCTTTATTTCACCCCCGAGCCGACACACAAACCTCCTCTTTTGTGTTTGTATATTTATTGTACCATTATAGTTAATACGTAAAGCTAATGCTAAGCAGTGTTTTGTGAAACGATCTATGAATCGTGTAGTGTTGACCTGGCTGAGATTAGATTAAAAGATTCCGTTTGGCAGTAAACTCACTGTTGATGTTTGGAGAAGTGAGAGTTGATTCTCCTGAAGTCGACAGAGTCTGCTCGTCCTGTCTTCTGCTCATGTCTGTCCCCCTGTGGACGAGAGAGGAAGGACTGCACGGAGACAGACAAGGACAGAGACAGATCACAGAAGGACATTATGTCTGTGCTGATTTAAAACACGTGCCTAGTGAACAGTGACACCAGTCCCTTGTGTTCTGGAGAAGTGTCGGTGAAGCCTCACCTCCTGGGACGGACCCTGTCCTCTCCACCCGAGCTGCCGCTCCTCGGCCCCCCGGGGTCGGAGCGCTGGCTGGTGACGGTGCAGAACGCCGTCTCCAGGTAACTGAGTGGCAGCGTCCTGTGAACTGGCTGATGGATCTGAGCGCTGCTCCACGGGGTCAGAGCCGCCCGGCTGCCCACGTGGAAGTGGACGAGGGCCTGTATGGTGTCAAAGGTCCCCCCCCCCAGGCTGTACTGGACCCGGGTGAACGTCTCACCAGCCTGAACCACCGTCTTCCTGATCAGGAAGTGAAGCGTCTTCTCCTCCCAGTGGCTGGTGAGGACAAAGTCTCCCTGACTGGACTGGGAGTCTCGGATGAGGAAGTCGCCATGTTTCCCCACAAGGCTCTCCGACACCTGAGGAGGCAACTTCATGTTATCTGTGTGACATGCTGCAAATATTAGATATGAAGCAAATGTCAAAACAAATAGCACCTCTCTAAAAAAAAACAGGTTCCTCTTCCTCTTTTCAGCCTCCTGGTTTGAGCTCCTGTCTCTTTAAGCCCCCCCCCCCCCCCCCCCCCCGATAAAGCCCCCTCTGTTGTGATTGGTCAACCACTTCTGACAGGTGTATTAAAACCAAGGTACCTGCTCTCACTTTACCGGACTTTGTTAGCGGGGGGGGGGGGGGGGGGGGGGAGTTTACACTGGACATTCTGTCATATGGCTTTGACTTTTTAACTTAGCAGAACTTGCACATCATGGAGTTATAAATAAAGACGGAAAACGCATCTCCACTTCTCAGAAATGAGGCACAAACTTCAAAATGCTAACTTTAGTCCAATGATCAGAAACTGTGCAGCAGTGGTGATGGAGGGGAGCCTCGTTATCGAGGTCCCAATGATAGAGGCAGCTCACCAAAAGGGAGTTAGTCTCAACTGTCAATCATGATGAAACATGGACACTTCATCCACATACACCAGTGAGACACGAACGACCGAAAATCTTTGAGAAATATTTATTTAACGACTACTCAGATTTGTTTTTACTCAATGTCCTATCTGCTAACATGGAGGAGGCGAGGTTTATGACCTTAACTGTAGCCAGCCACCAGGGGACAAAAGTGCACAATGTGTGTCTGTGTGTGCGTGTGTGTTGTGGGGCACACCTCCCAGGGGATGTGTCCGTGGTACCAGACGTTGCTCCTCAGGTTCGTGCCGCTCAGCTTCAGCTCCTCCTCCAGCTGCTTCCTCTGGGTCTCTGACGGCGGCTCCAACCAGAACTTCCCCTTGGAGAACTTAAAGAGCATCACAGACACACAATCAGATACAAAACACACACACACACACACACACTCACACACACACACAACAAACACAACTGAAGATGAACCCATCATGCTGGCATTGGGTGAAAATCCCATCTTCATCTGGAACAACAAACTTTCGTTTGGTCCTCTGAGGGAACGAGAGTCGTCCTGCTCCTCCGCTCGCTGTCCGGGTGAAAGTGTGTTAACACAGGACGGGACGGGGGACGGGGCGAGGGACGGAGCGAGGGACGGGGTGAGGGACGGGCGAGGGACGGGGCGAGGGAGGACAGCTCTGGCATTCCCACACTGGCGGCACCAGGGGCCCGAGACCCAGACCCATGCTGGGGTCTGGGTCTTGTCACTGTGGCAACGAGGGGGCATCACTCAGAGGAGCTTTGTCTATCGAGTCTTTATACAAACAACCCCCCCCCCCCAAAGAAAAATACGTGTTTAAGTGTTTGCACCAGGGATGGACTGGGAATGCTTTTGTTTGTTTTGTTTTAGGACACTCACACACACACACACACACACACAAACACACACACACACACACACTCACACATTCCCTAGCTACTTACCCTAAAATGAACCATCCAATCTAAATGCCTGAACATAACAACAAGTCTTAACCCTCTAACAGCCCATTGACTTTGTGAGGTTCGGTTTGTGTGTGTGTGTGTGTGTGTGCGTGTGTGTGTGTTAAGCCCCTCATGAATAGTGTTATCATTCATTACCAGCGTGTCCCATTGAGACGAGTGTGTTTGTGTAAGTTTCCAATTATAAGTCAATGAACAGGAAACTGTCTCTCCTCCATCTTTCCCCAGAGCTGCCGCCTCAAAGTGTTGTTGTTGTTTTATTGTTTCCAGAGTTTCACCGTGTGACCCCGAGCAGCACGAGAACAGAAACCACGTGAAGAAGAAACTCACCTTCACATACTCTCCACTGCCGTCTGTCACGTGACCCGGCCTGAAACACACATGACGAGCACACGTTAGAACATGACACAGTCACGTGAGCTCTATTTCTACACGGTGTGATAAGAACTTCATAAAATGACACAAACCATCTGTAACCAAACGTTTATTTAACGTCTGGATTGATTATGACTAGTAGTTTGATTTTTCTGTTTGGTCCCCGTCTCGTCTGCTAACATGGAGGAGGCGGCTTCACTTTTGGGAGCCATCATGTCGTCCATCTTTGTTTTATTGAGTAATAAATTTGATTTGGTTTATTTATGGCGTCCAATGCTTGAGTATCACGCTGCAACTCAACTGATAAACAAAGGGGTGTTGTATTTAAAGATAAACACGTATTTTTAAATCCTCAATATTTCCTAAGGATTAGAGTTAAGGGTTATTAAACCATAATAACAAAGAAACATAATTGAGGTTTGATATTTTATAGTTTACGAAAGTGTAATTTCAGCTGATAAATGGAGCTTTAGTTTGAACTCACAGGAAGCAGCGGGACAAGTGTGAACTTATTTATGAATAATCACGTCACACACTTCACACACAACCCGTAACACAACAGTAACGATGGTAGACGTGGAAGTGTGCGTCCTCTTGCTCAAGCACAGCAGCGCCCGTCAGTGTGACACCACCCAGCAACATCTTGCAACACTACAAACTTCTCCATGGAGGCCGGGGAACATTTCTGCAGCCGCGTGAACCTCGTGTCTGCCAGCGGAGTTTCAGACGAGTGCTGAGAAACCCACCGGGGGTTCGATGCTGGCTATGTTGGGAGTGTGAACCTCTTTTTATTTGTTTTCTGGTCACTCTGCTCTTCCTCAAAATGCTGCATATTTTCCCTGAGTAACGTCAGGGGAGGTGACCTTTCGTTCCCAAGCACAAGCCCAGAGAGCACAGAGCCAACACACACACACACACACACACACACACAGATGTGAACACACACATAAAACACACTCTTGACTCCCTGACAGTGTGATTGTCCCTGATTGTCCCTGAACTCATCGCTCATCATTGTGTGATGATGTGTGATGATTTATTCACGATGAGGGTAAATGTGGGTCGCTCTGTGAGGCCGGACAGGAAGCACATGTATCTGATCACGTTCTGACTCAACAACTCAACAACTCAACAACTCGACTTTTGTGTTTCTGAGATGAAGTCGGCAAAAAGAAAACAGCTCATGAAATAATAAGAAACATTATGGAAACAGGTTTGATGAACTGAGATTATGAAATAACCTCATGATCAGGAGGTATGATTCCAGTATCTGGTACCTGATTGGTCTCGGTACACAGCCCTGATACTTGGGAGAAAAAAAAGTATTTTGATATATGGGCCGATATCTATGTAGTGTATAGTTTACATGTGTTTGAAAGCCAACATGCATCTGTTCATACATTTCACAAACAATCAAACTGAGGTTTGTGAAATGTCTGGTAGAGAACCACAGAGAACCACAGAGAACCACAGAGAACCCCAGAGAACCCCAGAGAACCACAGAGAACCACAGAGAACCACAGAGGACCACAGAGGACCACAGTGTACCACAGAGAACCACAGAGAACCCCAGAGAACCACAGAGAACCACAGAGAGCCACAGTGAACCCCAGAGAACCACAGAGAACCACAGAGAACCACAGAGGACCACAGAGAACCACAGAGAACCACAGAGAACCACAGAGAACCCCAGAGAACCACAGAGGACCACAGAGAACCACAGAGAACTACAGAGAACCACAGAGAACCACAGTGTACCACAGAGAACCACAGAGAACCACAGAGAACCACAGAGGACCACAGAGGACCACAGTGTACCACAGAGAACCACAGGGAACCACAGAGAACCACAGAGAACCACAGAGAACCACAGTGAACCACAGAGGACCACAGAGGACCACAGAGAACCACAGAGAACCACAGAGGACCACAGAGAACCACAGAGAACCACAGAGGACCACAGATAACCACAGAGAACCACAGTGAACCACAGAGGACCACAGAGGACCACAGAGAACCACAGTGAACCACAGAGGACCACAGAGGACCACAGAGAACCACAGAGGACCACAGAGGACCACAGAGAACCACAGAGAACCACAGAGAACCACAGATAACCACAGAGAACCACAGTGAACCACAGAGGACCACAGAGAACCCAAGAGGACCTCAGAGAACCACAGTGAGCCGCAGAGAACCACAGAGAACCACAGAGAACCACAGAGAACCACAGAGAACCACAGAGGACCACAGAGGACCACAGAGAACCACAGAGAACCACAGAGAACCACAGAGAACCACAGAGAACCACAGATAACCACAGAGAACCACAGTGAACCACAGAGGACCACAGAGAACCCCAGAGGACCTCAGAGAACCACAGTGAGCCGCAGAGAACCACAGAGAACCACAGAGAACCACAGAGAACCACAGAGAACCACAGAGGACCACAGAGAACCACAGAGGACCACAGAGGACCACAGAGAACCACAGAGGACCACAGAGGACCACAGAGAACCCCAGAGGACCTCAGAGAACCACAGTGAGCCGCAGAGAACCACAGAGAACCACAGAGGACCCCAGACTCTGAGCTGCTCTGTGGAAACTCCCTTCACCTCAGGGCTGCATTCCCCAAAACAAGCATCAAGTTTTACAGCACTTCCTGCTCTGAGGCCAGCAGCTCTCTCACACACTTCCACTTCAGTGAGGACACTCAGTGATGTAATGCAGCTCCCTGACACAAACCTTCAACAACACAATTTCAGTTCAGAGGAGAGGAAAACCCGGGAGTTTGATTTCTCTGAGCCTGTGACACAAAGTGAGGACCATTCAAAATGCTGTAACACCTGGAGATGAAGCCTGGGGGGGGGACCTGAAGACATTATCTTCAGGTCATTGACTGAATCTGAACCTCTGCAATTTAGAATCGTGATTATCAAGAAGATTCTCATATGAAAGGTGCAGCAATTGGTTGAGTGAGCAGAAACTTCAGAAACTTTGGAAACTTCAGTAAAGTTTAGAACCGAAACTTTGCTGCTGACGTGTAAATAAGTCTTTTGTTTCCTGTACCGTGTAGACAAGGACACACACACGTGGAGTGTGGTCACTGTTTGTTCACTATTAACATACTAAGCATCAGTTACATCGTTATGTTGGATACTGTGTTTTTAAAATCAATTAATATTTGAAAATCCACAAGGTGCAGCAGCCGTACATCTCAAAGAAGTCCTCACAAAGACACACACAGGCACACACACACACAGACACACACGCTCCCATAATAACCAAACATGACACCAGCTCCACGTGTCCTCACAGAGCTGAAGCTGTTTACTGCAGAGAGGACGAGTCCAACCAAACTCTGTTGAAATGAAAGTCAAGGTCGAAGCACTTCTGCTGCGACGGGTCACTAACGCACCGACCAGCACAAGATGGCGGCGCCCAGTCCGAGGTGTACTGGCTTCATTACTGGATAGAAAGTGGAGAGAGAGAGGAATCTGCATTCTGAGTCAGTCCGGTCGGGTCCGGTGCCTCGAGCGTCCACGTGAGGCTCAGAGCTGAGAAACAGAAAGAAGGACGTAGACAACCTGTCTCTGGAAACAGGTAGAAGACGACAGAGATCGTTTTAATTTGAAAAGGCCTCAGACGCTCCTGCATGACAGTGAGAGGTCAGAGGTCAGCATCAGGTGTGACTCAGGTCAGAGTGAAACAGGCTGAAGCATCTCTGACTTAAATCACTATTCTTACAGGATCCAGTTCCCCCACTTACGTAACACACACACTCACACAGACACACGCACACACTCACAGACACACACACACACTCAGTCACACACAGCCTGTTTTTGAACTGGTCGCTGTGAAACCTTGGTTTTCTGACAACTTTCAAACTAACGTCACGTGTCTGGAAACATCGAGGACCGATCAAACGCAGCAATAATCGATCACATCTCGATCATCGATCACTCTTCGATCGTCGGTGGATCTCAGTCCTGCGGCTGCCCCCCCCATGACTCGGACCTTCATCAGAACGGAACCCGCTCCTCTCACCTCCGTCCTCCGGCTCCGCAGCGGAGCGACCCTCCGGCCCCGGCTCCACTCATCCTGTCCCGCACGGTCCCGCACGCTCACTCCCGCCGAACCTCTCCAGCAGCTCACTTTGAGCGGACAGGCGGGGACGCGCTGCGCATGCCCGCTGGCAAATCACTTTTTTACTGTGATCGAATTCTTTAGGATACGGTCATTTATTATTATTTTATTTGAAATATTTATTTTTGTAAAACAAAACTTCAGTCACGCGTCATTATCGTGTTTTTACGCGTTGTTATAAAGAAGTATTTGAGTAATTATTATAAATTAAAGAGTTAAATCTGAAGTCATTTAAAATTCTTTAGTTTCCCTGGATTCACCATCAACCCTCCGACATGTCTGGGACACTTATATATTTTTTTATAATGTATTCCAGTGTGCACTGATGACTCTGTATTGGTTACAGTAGCAGTCAGTATTTAAACATAATTTTTGAAATATTCTTTCATTTATTTTAGATTCTGTCAGTATTTAATTTAAAAACAAACTCAATTCAAATGTTTCTCAAATTAAATTATTATTTCATTATTTGATCGATTTGATTTTCAAACATACAGCTTCTAATGAAACGAGACTTGACCCAGATTCTTTTCTTGTTTAAAGCCTCAGTTCTCGTGTCATCAGCTCGAAGGTCACAGGTTTGAAACCCAGACACACACAGAGTCTCTAGGAACCTTCAGTGCAGTAGACCGTCCTCACCTCACGTCCCCCGGGCTCTTGGGCTCCTGAGCTGTGTCTCTTTGCTGCTTCCCTCTTGGGTCGTCTCGAGCTGCCTCAGTAATCGGGTCCATCGGGACGTACACATCCTGCGCTGGAGCCACTTTGGGTCCGTTAGTGCCCATGTTCGATGGATATTTCACAGGTCTACTGGTTTCTAAAGCATCCTTGCTCCTCGACGGTGCGTCTCGGCTCTTATCGAGTTCTCCTGGAGGACGACTGAAGCCTTCGGGGCCTGAGGTCAAAGGTGAGGCTGGGCTGGGTGACGGAGTGGCGGGCAGCGGCCGGCACGCTGCAGGCAGGGGCCGGTCCGGACTGGTCACAGTGAGGCTGGACAGGGCACTGAGCAGGAGGGAGTCTGGGACATGTTCCCCCGCCTTGCACTGGCCCTGCCCTCCACTCACCCCCCCATCCTCCTCCTCCTCTTTCCTCCTCTTCATCTTTTCCTTCAGACCCCTGAAGCTCTTCTTCTGCCTCTCGCTGCGGGGCACAGTGCCCACATGTGTGTACATGTCACTGGAGCGGGCGTAGCCGGGGCTGTGGAGGCACGACTCCATGTCGTCCACTGACTGGTCCCCAGCTGCTGCTGGTTTGGCCCCACAGAGGCTCCCATCATGCTCTGGGGCTGCCTGGATTTTGCCCGGGGATGAGGAGCGGCGGGCGGAGAGATTGGTGAGGCTCCCAAACCACTTGAGACCTGGAGAGAGAAGGAAACAGTTCATTAATAAGTTTATTAATACGCCCTCAAAGTATGATTATCATTTATCTCCTCACGCAGATTCCCTGAACAACTTTCATTGATATAAAGACAAAAAACTAAACTCAGCTTCTTTGCATGTGCACCTCCAGCATCTTTTTTTCTCAGGATCATTTATCTATATTTAGCTGAGGAAATGGACGGGGGGTTGAGGGGGGGGGGGGGCATAATAAAACACTGCTGAGATCTCCAGGGGCCACGGATCAGAATAGAAACCGATGAGAGTTTAAAGGCTACAACAACAACATTCCTGCAGTGAGACAACTCTCATTTTCTCACAGCAGAGAAAGAATTCTCCTGCTCTGACATATTTAACGGTCCCTGGTCGGGTCGTCCTGTTTCACTGCACATGTCATGTCCAGCACATTCAGGTCAAGCTGAGTCAGGGCCTGAACCGGGAGACTTGTAAGACAGAGAGAAAGAAGAAAGATATTTATCAATGTTTCACTTCAAACTTTACACAAATAACAAGAGCAAAAGTCTTGGAGAGCTTCTGGGTCAAAGGTCAGAGGAGTGAGAGAAACCCAGTTAACAGGAAACCGCCACTCCCCCATATAATTTTGGAATCAGAGAGTGTTTCTCATTTCAGAGGTGTCATGGTTTCGCCTCCTTTGCAGCAAAGACCGTGAAGACCAAATCAAAATAAGACACTCAGGTCTACGAAGCTTTCCCATGAGCGCCGTCCCCAGCTCGTCCCTTATTGGACACAACCAGACATGTTTAATGCCCCTTGGTTTTTCAACGTGCACCGTTTGCTGTTGGGTTGAGTTGAGGCGTGACACTTGTGTGTGGTCGCTCATCGCTTGCCGGCTCCATTTCCTCTTTATAAAATGTTTTTTCACTTCTCGGGGCTGAGGCTGTGATCTGTGACATCACCTCATGAGCATATTACTGTCCTGAAGCTCAGAGAGAAGCTGCAGCACAGAGACGTGTTCACTGATGTGACGCTTCAGGCCGAACCCGACTGAATGAGCGGCCCTCAGATGCATCATGGGTAAGTGTGGACAGCGAGCAGACAGTGACACTCGCTGTCTTTTCTTAGCTCTGAGCTAAACTCCGCCCTCAGACGCACCAGTGTCCATTGATGCTGCACAAAGACTCGTTTATGCCTCGTTTACAATGGACCAAAAACACCACAGTGTGAGTGGAACAGTGGACAAAGGGCCAATGCACACAAACACACACATTATCACACAGCATCACACAGCATCACACTGCGACACCAGACTAAATGGACCCCCCTCTGCGCTGACTCATCATAAAACACTGAAGCCGTTTTCAGACATGAACTCCAGAAAAGGTCCGTACAGCTGGGTCTGGACATGTTGTGTAGTTGGTGTTTGTGTAGCAGCAGCAGCAGGTTGTCGGAACATGCGAGGAACAGGCGAGGGGCGGGGCCTGTAGAGCAGCAGGGGCGGAGCCTGTAGAGCAGCAGGAGGCGGGACATGACGTATAAACTCTGATGTGGAAAGATCAGTGTTGTTGTTTACACCTCCCTTGACGTCTTCATCTTCTACGTGTACGGCTCCTCTTCTTCATCCTGAGATGTTTTTGTTCTTCCAATTTCTAACGTGTGTCACGTGTTAGAAACCTCATCAACACGTCCACTCGGCCACTTTCCACCAACGCCCAGTACTCATCTCAGGTTTACATGGTGCCCCTCTGAAGGGCCCCGAGCCAGAGGCTTCGAACCAATGGATCAAATAACAACTGCAACTTTTGAAATATTATGTTTTATTTGCTGCTAATATTTCCCTTTATCATTCGGTATGATGTTGAATAAGGAGCTCTAGGGTAATTGAGTATTTTCAGATTATACTTCAATTCACATAAGAACACGTCTGTAATGTTTAGATTAACATCATTGCCGTGAATGAACAAACAAAGTCCTGCTGTGTTGTCTCATCTCTTTTACATCACAGATCATAAGAGCTTTAGACTCTGATGATTATTTATTAAAACAACTTTACTCATCTGCATCAGAAACATGGAACTTACTCAGTTTCC
This sequence comes from Platichthys flesus, assembly GCF_949316205.1. Taxonomy (NCBI): domain Eukaryota; kingdom Metazoa; phylum Chordata; class Actinopteri; order Pleuronectiformes; family Pleuronectidae; genus Platichthys; species Platichthys flesus. Next base: position 1,241,976 of record NC_084947.1, read on the forward strand.
TCTTGATCATGGCTCCGACGTTTGAAGATGATGTTTCCTGGAGAGCTCGGACAGGAGAACTGTGTGTTCCTCTGGCTGCTGCAGTGTGATGATGAGGAGGCACATGTCCTTCACTGCTTCGCTCACTGAAGCTGCTTCCTGTCTCATCACAGCGGAAGCTCAGGGCGAGAGAGTGTCACCGTGTTCTTCTGCTGCCTTGATGCAATCAGATGACCCAGTAACACTACACAGGAAGTGTGTGTCACTCACTCTTCCACCAAAAGCCTCCAACCTGCAACTGAGCCACTGTCACAACAACATGATACAAATCTATTTGACTAGTTGAGAATTAGAATGAGTCAAAAATAAAAACCTCTTCTTTGAAGAGAAACAGGAAGTTGAGACATCGCACAAAGAACGAAAATTATAATTCATAACATTTCAGAGACAATAACTTTATGTGTCTACATTTACTTCAAAGCCTTATTTATTAAACAGTCAACCAATCAATCAATCAATCAATCAATCAATCAATCAATCTGACTTTATCTGTAGAGAACTTTTCATTTAAACAAGACAAACAAAAACCAGGACACTCACTTGCACACTCACTCGCACACTCAGTCACACACTCACTCGCACACTCAGTCACACACTCACTCGCACACTCACTCACACACTCACTAGCACACTCACAAACACACTAAGTCGCACACTCACTCCCTCAGTCACACAAAAAACAGATCAAATAGAGAAGACTTGTAGATTGAGTTCTTTTAAATCTCTTCTTAAAACCTTTTTGTAGACACACACAAAACAAACTGAAAAAATGAACGACAAACATGACAAACAATATCTGAAGTCATTCCACAAGTTTCCTGTTAATATCTCGCAACTATAAAACATCGGATCATTTAAATCTTTACGAATGGCGATTTGTTTTTGGATTAAATAATCTTAAAAAATCTATATCACAAATTAAATTCAGATAGTCATGAGAAACAAACGTAGGGATGTGTTAAATTAGAATTCAGAAATCCCTCTGAGATCAGCAGAAGGAGGAGAAGTGGAGGAGAGGATAGAAAAACTTGAACCAATGAACGACTCGTTTCCCCAAAAAACTGATATAATCTCACTTCCTGTTTCACTTCTGTAAATAACTGGGTGGAGCTAACCATCAAACTAAAAATATGAGACCAAAATGTTGCACCAAAAACAGGACACGGTGGAAAGTGGAAAATAAAAATAAATAAAAACATAACAGGGTAAAGATGTCAAATCCATGTTAAGTTAGATTTTTAAAAACTTCAATCTTTGAGGTTGAAAAGAAGATTTAGATTTTCTTGTGTCTACACTGTGGGAGTCATTCTTTTCTATTATCTCTTCTTGATAATAATTAATAAACAAATCTCTCAAAGAACTCATAACAGACGTCTCTGTGGAGCATTCGTCTGTTAACTGAGAGGTTGGTGGTTCAAGTCCGGGGGCGATTTGTTTTCCATCCCAAAGCATTGAATTTATCTCACTCCAATTTTAAAACTTTATTTAACAACACATGCTCTGACTGACACTCTGGAAACTCTGGACTCTGTTTGAAGCCCCTGAACCAGATCCTGTTATAATGTTGAACTCATCAGTATCTATCTGAGGAGCTCAGACTGGTTGCGATGGGATGTGACCATAAACAGAGTTTCCTCTGCAGATGGGGGATGTCCTCTCTTCTCTTCTCTTTTCAGTCATATATCAGAGAAAGAAAATCTCTAATTCCAAGACTATCATATTTGTGGATATTATTATAATTATTGTATATATATTAAGGGAGAATCATACCCCTAGACCGACAAGCCATGAGAATTAAACGTTATTTCATAGTACGCCCTGTATTTGTTGTTTCAATAGAAGGTGTCTCTTCTTGTCACTCTATAACATTCAGGAGTTCATGTCTCATTCTCTAGTTTCAAGTCTTCTTCAAACAGCTGATGTTTATTCAGTGAAATATGATCATTTAGAGTCAAACAAATCATAAAGCACAAGTGTGATTGACAGCTGGTACCGTCCAATGGGTGCAGGTGGGTGTGTAGTCAGGCTCCACCCCCTGCTCCTCCATATAGTGTTGCTTCTGGCAAAGTGTCAAGCAGTTGTTTTCCTCCATCATGTGTATGTGCTGTTCCTTAACAACAATGCTCCTTTTAGAGTTTTTTGTTGTGCTCATATTTAAAGAAGCATGTATATCTGAGTCCGGTGGTGAAAAGCCTGAGGTCTGTGAGGAAGACAGATTCAAACACAGAGCCGTCCCTGCCTCGTCCTCATGTCCCTCAGCTCAGCTGCTGCTTCAGACTGGTCTTCTGTCTCCAACACACAACAGTGGATCTGTGGTCTGAACAAGGACGACTCAGTGTGACCACAGAGGACTGTACCAACCGAGTCGTGTCCCCACACTGAAACTAAAGAAACAGAGTTACTGCTCAGAGGAAACCTTCACTGAGTCAAACAGTTCACGCACCAATTTCCAAACGTTGTTACTCAACAACATCTGAGCTCTGACCAGCAGAGGAAACTCTGACATAAGGACTAAATAAGAAGAAGCTGTGGAGCATTACAAACAGACACGTTTACAATGAGCGCTGACCTGCTGCTGCAGGGTGCATGTGGTTCTCACCCTCTTCTAGTTTCTTCTGGGTTGAAAACTCTCTATTGAACGAGTCTCTGGAGCATTAGTTCATCACATTCTGCTGTAAACTGAACAGCTGGTGGTTCACGTCCATCCAGGGACGATTCACTCTCCTTCCCACGTTCAGCATTGATTCCACTGTTGTTTCAAACCATTACATCAGCTTGAATATGTGGGGGTTTTAGGTTTTGAATCGACTGCAGGTTGTAACACTTTATGCTTCCAGCACATATAAGATATGAAAGATATGACATTTCTTATAAATTTAGTGTAAATTTATTTCTGATGTATTGTGATTATCGTTTGTGGATTAAAGACTTTTCCAAGATTTCAACCGAGGACCTCTGACTTTATGTATTTTCATATCTGAGTGAGAACACACATGTGAGGCTCAGTGTCTCACATGTAAACACAGATCAATCATAGGCACTGATGATTATTGGAAGACGACTTAAGGAGGGATTCTAAAGTAGAACAAGAGAACACAACATTAAATCTTTATTATTATTCAATCAGATGCACATCAACTCTCTGTAACCCCCTGAATTTGATACTGGAGTTTAACCACATGGTGGAGCAGTAGACCAAACACCCTCTAACATGCGCAAGGTGCTGGGCTGTACTGGGATTTGAACCAAGAACCTTCCTCTGCAGGGATTCCTAACCCTGACCCTATGGTTTTTTATGACAACTAAATATGAATTCAATTTGTTTTCATTTCATTTCATTTCAATTCTATTTTATTTTATTTTGTTTTATTTTATTTTGTAAGATACCCGAGTTCCGGCGGTGCGTGTGTCGTCATGCGGAAGTTGTTGGGATTGCGGAAGTGTCTGGGTCGCTGGAGTGACACCAGAGTGAAACCAGAGGAACGGGTCTTCACTGGGCCTGGGGCGGTTCCGGTTCGGGTCTGCTCTGCATGTCAGAGCCCTGGGAGCCGCGGGTCACTGCTCGGTTCGGTGAGGACCAACATTCACTTCCTGTTTGAGCCTTTTGAAACTCGGAGCCCGGTCGAGCTAAGTTAGCTGCTAACGCTCCGTGAGACAGAACCAGTGAAACAGCTTCTTCTGTCCAATCACAGGAGGTTCGGAGACGACCTGAACTGGTTTCTCATCATCTCGTGTATTTCACTGGTGAAGTTTCACGTGTTGTGGTTCAGCTTCAACTTGAACTCGTGTGCTTTTAATCTGAAGTTTCCATATCAAGAGAAACTTGGTTCTTTTCCTTTCTGCACCTGAACCGCATCAGATCCGTTGCAGCTCCGGAACCAGCAGAGTTCTGCCTGTCACATCCGGTCTGTTACCCACAGAAGAGTTTACACTTTAATAACTTCACCTTTGTTTCTAGTTATGAAAACAAAACAAGACCAATAACTCAGTTTGGACTGGATTTACCCAAAGAAGCTACAGACTGTGTAAAACATACATGGCCTGAGATTATTAAAACCTTTGTTTCTAAAGCTAATATAATAATCATAACTTGAATTTATCTGTCAACAGACCAGAGGTTTTAAATGCGTCATTAATAAAAACACAATTATCATTATTCGTTTATTGTTCTGGTCTGCATCCACCGGTAAAGACTCTTCTAAACATAGCTCGAGTTCTATAAAACCTTTATTTCTATCTATCAAAACACAACAAGATGAATTTAATAGTTGTATGTCAGTTGTAGCTCAAACACCATTCACTCTGTTCATGTCCAGACTGTAAAGACTCTTCTGAACTCGAGCTCGAGGTTTGTAACAGCTTGATTTCTCTTTGGAGAAACACTAACAGGTCATGTATTTAATAATCCTGCCAGAGCGTCCACCTTTCACCTTCTACCAGAGCCACACCTCGGTGACTCCACTGCCAACAGCCACACATTGTGCTTCAGTGGGAGGACACCAGCTCGCCATGCAGCCCATGTGACTGTTCTCACATTAGACTTCAGTGGAAATCCAGAGTCATGGAGCCTCCCAGCAGAGACACTGGTTCTTATTGTAAATACACTCAGTCTGTGATTTTCTGACTGGTCTATGGCTCCTCGATCAGAATCAATCACTTCTGTCTGTGGTTTGAGAAATAACAAGGTTTATTTTCCACTCGCCCTGTGTTCAGTTATTATGTGTCAGTAAATCTGGGACTTTCCTTCATATGTGTCTGACTCAAAATAGATCGTATTTATTACTGTCTTGAAAAGTCTTAAGTTAAACTTGTTGACTTATTCTGTTGCTGAAGGAACCGTGATGTAAACAGCTTCTGTTACAGGAAGTACAACATTATAAAACGATGCTGAAGAACCTAAAGTGGCTGTTTTAGGTTATTATCCATAATTTTAAATTCACGAGGCCTTGAATGTGAAAAAAGTCCCTTTGTTCTCGTAAACAAACCATGTCAGGACCAAACCCGAAGTACCAGATAAAGTTCCAACACTTCCTGACAGGTGGTGCGTGTGGTTTTCTTCTTCCACAGGAAGCTGCATTAAGTACTTGACCCTCTCTTCCCAGTGTTCGTGGTTGACTGGTCATGATGGCGGATCACACGGATGTCAGTCTGCTGCCGGAGGAGCGCGTCCGTGCGCTCACCAAGAAGGGAAGCACGGTGGAGGTGAACGACCTGGTGCCCCTGAGGCGCTACTTCCGCTCAGGCATGGAGATGGTGCGCATGGCGAACGTCTACACGGACGAGGGCAGCATCGAACACGCGTTCGTCCTGTACAACCGATACATCACGTACGTGGGCGGCCTTGTTTCAAGTATTTACTTTGTCCTACCCTGCAGAGGCTGGGTCACAATTAAATGAAGCACATATGTCAAGTTGGGAGGAAATATATATAAAAGAAGGATAAGATGCTGAGGAAAGTTTCTGCAGATTTTAACCTTGAGATCAAGTCAGAATGCTGTCAGCCCGTCCTCGCTTTAGTTTTGTGGTTCTTCAAAACGAGGAAAACCAATTCAAAGTCGAGAGTCTGTCATTACTTTGAATTCCAAAGTTTAGTCGCTGGTTTTTAAAAAGCTTTCTCAGGACACAGAGGTTTTTCACTGAATTTCTTTTCTGTCCAAAAGGCTCTTTATAGAAAAACTTCCCAAACATCGTGATTACAAGACGACGAACGTCCCGGAGAAGAAGGACACGCTGAAGGTACGCTCACCGGGTTACACTGACCTGGAAAGTGTGTTTTGAATTGTTTTCCAGAAATCGACTCAGCTCCACATTTAACTCGGTTTCCTTTCTTCTGCAGAAACTGAAGGATGTCGCATTTCCTCAGGCAGAGATTCTGAAAAAAGGTCTTTTGAGGAGATTTGAACAGGAACACGCACAATATCTTGCCAAAAAGGTAAAGTGTCCTGACTCACATCTGTCAAAACCACTGTCAATACAATGAGAAGTACAGTACTCTGATTTGACAGTGTATCGACTGGGCTGTAAATGGGCTGAAACATTAACCAGGGTGTGATGAAAGAAGCAGTGATTCATTATCGGAGGCTAAACGATAACATGAGCCTGAATACTCTCATTGTTTATTACAATGAAAGAAACACATTCATTTGAGATCAACCTACGACTTTCATTAATTGTTCTGCTGCTGAAACTAAAACCTTCACGTCTCTGGTGTGTGCGTGACGCTCAGAAAGTGGAGGATGAGGCCCTGGTGCAGGAGCAGTCGAGGCGCCGGGCGCTGGACGCCGAGCGGGAGCGCGTGGCCGAGATGCAGCGGCGGCAGCGGGAGCAGGAGCAGTTCAGTGCCTTCGAGGAGATGATCCGCCGCCAGGAGCTGGAGAAGGAGCGCCAGCGCGTGCTCCTCGAGTTCGCCACGCCCAGCGTGCCCACCCCTGAAACGGCCCTCCTTCCGGGCATCCAGGGCCCCCCGCTCGTCCCCCCCAGCGCCCCACAGAGCCTGGGGGACGTGTCCAGTGGCACCAACTACGAGTACAACCCCCCTTCAGCCGGCGGTACACCTGCCACCGCCCCGCCCACCTTCGACCGCGCGCTCAAGCCCGGCTCTCTGGTCAGCCCGGGGAACAACAGTGAGTTAATCTTCTTGTGAGGGGCCGGCCCTCAGAGGATTTAAATACTGCCCTGTTCCTGCTCTAAAGTCTTTATTCTCCTGAGCTGATTTCTTTCCCCCTGACCTACTTCACTTCCTGTTCACACCATGCCTTGCTCCAGGAGAGAATCCAGGTTTTCTGCTCTGACTCTTATGGTTTGTGCAGATACGATGTCGGACGCCGTCCGGCAGCTGGCGGTTCCTGCCGAGCTGTGCCGGAGCTTCCTGAGGTTGGCCGAGGCCAACACCAGCCGAGCTGTGGAGACCTGCGGCATCCTGTGTGGCAAACTGGTAAGACTCTTGAGTTGAGCCATTCGTGTTCAACCGGGTTTCTGCTGCGTCTTAAAACGTCTAAATGACCTCCGACCTGAATATTATAAACATGCACTGGAATAAGTTTGGGTAGATTTGAATTATGTTAAAGTTCCCTTGTGTTTAAACAGTTTTCTTTATGAGAAGAGGTTTTTGTTTAGTTTGTAATGCTCCGGTTTGTAGAAATTCTTTCTCACCTAATCAGATATTTTGCCACGGTAATAACAGCTACATCCATTCTACTATGATTTCATTTGTAAAGAATGTTTTCAAACTAAAAGCATCTCTGTCCGGTTGAGTGTTTTTGCTCTGCATCAGTTGGTTGTTTTATTCTGGAAGGAGGTCATGTGATCGGAGCAAAGTTCCATCGAGACCGGGAAGAACCAATCAGCAAGTGGTTGTGTCATCGTTTGCAAACATCGCTGCCCGTCCAGACTCAAAGTTGACAGAGACCGTGGACACCTGTTGGCAGACGGCTGCTTTGCATAATTTAACGCAGAGCAACAAACAGTGTGTCGCTTTGTGTGTTTGTTTCAGACCAGAAATGCGTTTACTGTGACACACGTCATCGTACCGAAGCAGAGCGGTGGACCCGACTATTGTGACACGGAAAATGAGGAGGAGCTCTTCCTCATACAGGACCAGTACGATCTCATCACCCTGGGCTGGATTCATGTGAGTGAGCAGAGCTGTCTCTTTAAACTCTATGAGACTCAGTGGTGTCAGTAATTCATGGTTCTACACTGAACACGTGGTTTGTCAAGTCAGAGGCTCACGGTATGAACGAGTCGTCGTGTTGAGGTGTCGATAACTTTTCACAGTAAATTGAAACCAGCTGAGCAGGAAACTGAAGTCTGTGCTCTCTCTTCTCAGACTCACCCGACACAGACGGCCTTCCTGTCCAGCGTGGACCTCCACACACACTGCTCCTACCAGATGATGCTGCCAGAGGCCATCGCCATCGTCTGCTCGCCCAAGTTCAACGAGTGAGTCGGAAACCCACTCGTGTCTCGTGGTCGAGAACTTAAGACACGAGGGAGGGTTAGTACTTCAGGGTTTGTGTGTTTGTGCCGATGTGTTTTCTCTGTGCTGAAGTGTGATTGTGTTTGACCCAGAATCGGCTACTTCAGTTTGACGGACCGGGGAACAAATGAGATCTCCACGTGTAAAGAGAAAGGCTTCCACCCTCACAGCAAAGAACCCCCTCTGTTTACAGTGAGTGCCCCTCCCTTACCTGAGAGCATTGCACAGTTCAATTAACTTTTTACTTATACATACTGTTTTAGTTCATTTTTGTAATTGTCAAATATCATTTTCTTGATATTCGCCCTGACAGGGAGAAAGTAGTCGTGCTTATCTAGAGCAGTTTTCAGACATGAACTCAGTTAGTGTTTGTGAAGCAGCAGCAGCAGGTTGTTGGGTCCAGCTCGTTCACAGCAACAGGAACATGTGGGATCATAGAATCGTGGGGACGATCTCCTGCTGGGTTCTCAGGAGGTTCTGACAGCAGCTGGAGTGCAGGTGTAGTTTTGAATCACCTGTCCTTGTGAACAGACTCTAACCAACATGTCTCTTGTTTCCAGCACGCGGGTCACGTCACCATCACCAACGACACCGTGTCCATGATGGATTTGCGGTGATTTAGTTTCTGCTTCCACAAGAAGACTCACTGACTGTTTTATCAAATGAAGACTGGACTAAACACTTGTTTATTGTCGGGACGCTACCGAGCAGATGCCGCCCTCGAGTTTACCGTTCATATGGACTTCAGTCGTTCTCCAAAGGAACGACAACGTGAACTTATGTTTTTGTCAGAAAACCAATCTACATATTACTGCACTTTTTGAGCAAAAACAACTTCAACCTCTGGCTCTTCAACCCCCTTTGTCTCTGTGAACATGTGCTTTACTTCCCATTCAGATTTTTGTTTTATAAATAAAAATGTGTCTGTGAGTAACAGGTGAGCGTCTGGTAACTCAGCCTTTGTAGTTGTTAAAGTTTGGTCCTGCCTGACTTATCAAGTGCCACGAGGAGAAGGTTCACTGGTCGAGTTGTTCACTGTGCAACACTACGTTCAGTGAAAAGTCTAAAGTTTGTAATCAAATCTTTGTTCTTTTACTAGACTGTAAATAAAGATGCACGTCTCCACTTCCTCCCACTGTACAAAAATAAAGCCAAAATATTAGAGCATATGTAAATATACGACTTCTGCCGTTTTGTTGTTTTGACGTCTTTGGACCCAGAAGCTGCTTCAGCATCAACTCAGCTGAAGATACGTCTGGTGGCAGGTTTTAGTTTGAAAACTCCGGGGCTGCGTTTCCGTCTGGACGAACAGAAACCGAGATGTTTGGAAACGATGACGCTCACAACCTCCTGCTGATTGGTTCTTTTCAGTCTATCTCTCATTTGACTCCTAAGATGATCAGAGCGAGTGACGAGAGAAGACAGCTGTAACTCAGGTCTGTCAGGAGTGTTGCTGTTGCTGCTCTGTCTTATATCTTTATAAAACCACACCATCACTTCACAGCATCCTTTACTAAGACGAGGGTTTGGTTTGAAGTTCACTTCCTGTTTACAGTGGATCCTCATCCTCCAGGTTTCTCTTGTCCTTGTGTTTTGGGGGAAGAGAAGTTTGAAGGAATCATCTGAATGTTCCTCCTCTTGTCAGAAGAAGTCAATGATTAGCCACAATTGTGAGAATCCCCTTAATGAATGAAATGCCAAGAGAAAATAAACTTATTGTAGATTCATTTATTCTGTATTGTTTTATTTTTCCCATGAGTATAAACAGTTATTGTTAGTGTTTAGATTGATTGGATTGATATCCTGAGGTTAGGAGGACCTGGAGTAGGTGACACCTTGTAAGTACGTTAAAGATGACAGCTCCTCCATCGTTCCTGTATTCCTCAAGTCTCACATGTTCCAGACTCTTGTTTTGTGAGATCAGCTTTCAGATCATTATTCTGTTGTATTTACATTGTGAAAACAAATTTGTTATTTAAATTTTTGCTTATATTATATTATAATGTCCCAATTTATTTTGAATGGGATTCAATGGGAGCGTTATTCTAAGCCTCATAGATCAGAGGAGTCTTTGTAGGTACTTATTTGTGTATTTATATATGCTGAGGTAATTTGGCCTGAACCAATGTTCCGCTAGGGGCAGCAGAGTTTCGCTGTAGCAGCTCAAACATCATCAAATACGACGGCGAAGAAGAATATAAACCGGAAGGGAAACAGAGCAGCTCGTCTGTTGTTGTGTCGGTGATCTATTTGTGTTTTTTCTGGAGAGAAACTCGTGGTTTTTACACAAAAACTCAAAATGGGGAAGCGGCAGCATCAAAAGGATAAAATGTGAGTGATCACGTGTTTCTGGATCAAACAGCGACACCGCGAAGCGCTTGTTGCTGTTAGCTTAGCATGCTAACGCTGTTTGTCAACGAGCTAACTTTACTTTTACTCTTATTTAACGAATCTTCCGGTGTTTTCATGTATTATTGTGTGTTTTCCCCCCCTTCAGGTACATCACGTGTACAGAGTACACCAACTACTACGGAGGAAAACGAAACGGTTTGTGTTTTACCACCTTTCAACCCACAAACTGTGTTTACAACCTTATTAACTTGAACCTGTGAAAACAAACCTTTAATTGTATTTGTATAGTGTAAATATATATTTTTAAATGTTCTCAAGTCACAGTTTGTCTCATTGGACTTAACGAGGTGCGACATCTCTGCAGTAAAACCTCAACAAGAGTAAAACGTACAAAAAACCCTTTAACAGTAAATTAAACCATAGAAACCTCAGAGAGTCACGTGTGAGGGATCAGGGAACAGAGCATAACAACAATATTTACATTTACGTGAGTAACATAAGTCAAGAGGTTTATTCATATTTCAGGTATTTATACAAAAGTCTGACAGATGAATAAGCAGTACAGTTAGAATATGTGAGTAGAAGTATTGTGTATCTGAGCTCAAGTTGTATTAATAATCCACAATCAGCTGTGATCATCAGTCACAGCTCTGAAGTTCCTGTTTGGATCATTAATGATTCTTTTCCTTTCTTGTAGTTTTACTCTCCAGTAATATACATAAATATATTGATTATGCATTATTTAAGCACAGTGAGGAGGTTACAGTTACTTATAATATTTATTAATTGTCCATCTATTTCATTATCAACATTTCCACCAATCGCTCTCTTCAAAATGAAGTGTCGAGCTGCTGTTCAGAGACCAGGTTTTGAAAGTATCTTTAAAACCTAGTAGATGTCTGGAAATTAAAGACGTTTGAAGTTTGTCTTCATGTTTTTACTTTCCAGTGATCCCTCAGGCAAACTTCAGACGCCTTCCATTCGACCACTGCAGGTAAGAAGAAGAAGCACAACACGTCTAAATAAGACATCTATGAAATGATGTCCTCCCTGTTCCATTAATATGTTAATTTGATAGTAATACTGGAAACTGCACAGATGTTAAAATCTATATTCACACTCAAAATGTGTCTGAAACCTTTCAGCTTGTCCCTGCAGCCGTTTGAGTATCCTGTCTGCACGGAGGAGGGAGTCATCTATGACCTGCTGTAAGAACATGTTATTTAATAAATGTATATATATTTTAAAGATGTCTGCTGGACTCTAAGTGAGGCTTTGTCTGTCAGTTGTTAAACGGTATTTGTTTAATAGTTTACTTCCTCTCTTGCCTCTGTTTTAGGAGCATTGTTCCGTGGATTAAGAGGTTCGGCACGAATCCGATCTCTGGAGAGGTAAGAAATGATTGTCATCATATTGATACAGGTTTTTTTATCTACTGTCATTCATCTACCACAATGTTGACTTGTGTTCTGCAGCTGGGGGTTTAAAAATGTATATCGAACGCTGTTTTCAGACATGAAGCACTGGTGGAGCAGTTAAACAGAGAACACAGTTCAATTAGAAAAGTGAAATTCCCCATGGATGGAATCTAAACGTCTGAAATGTAAAAATGTTGTTGATTGCACTTTAACGCTTGTTTGTTCGTTCCCACAGAAACTTGAAGCAAAGTCTCTGATCAAACTCAACTTCGCCAAGAACCAAGATGGTAAATGAACTCAGGTTCCGTCTCATTTAACCTCAGAGGTTTCACACCGACACTAATTACTGAGCATAATAAGGTTAACACTGACATTAGGGCTTAATTCCTCAGCTGCAAATCACCAAAATCAGTGGGTCGTTGGGAAATAAAAAGTCAGGGCCACACTAATGTCTCTGCAGTTCTGTGAGAGAGCTTTTGAAGGAGTAAATTAAAGCAAGTGGCTACGGGAGAGGAGGTCTAACTCAGCAGGGGGCACATTCATGAGGAGCTTCTTGAGTTTTCAGCCTGTGACTCTGCGGCTTTGCTTTCCTCTGATGTTTTCTTCTCTTTCAACCAGGGAAGTATCACTGCCCCGTCCTGTACAACATCTTCACAAACAACTCTCACATCGTCACCAACAAGGTCACAGGCAACGTCTTCTCTAACGAGGTGGGTGACATCAACAACGCAACACTGATCCTTACACGACTTCTTTGTCCACATGTCTCAAACTACACAAACAGCTGCAGAGATATTATTATGTTGATTTTCAACGTCAGTGTGATTCAGTACACACGGTCTCATAAGATGCTGCCTGACATCAAAGTACGAGTTGTGTACAACAAACGTTTCTCCAAAAAAATGAGGATTAAACACGTTCAGGTTACATTTCCTCTGCTTTGACAGATCTTCAACAAAGAAGAAACTGCCTTTTTCTTCAAAAATACGTTGTTTATAATAATGAATGGTCAAGAGAAGCAACAGAAATCTGTCAAATTGCTATAATGTGATGATTAGAAGTATATACAAAGGAGAGATCTCTAGTTTCTCTCTGTTTCACCTTGTCACTCAGGCTGTGGAGCAACTCAACATTAAGACCAAGAGTTTTAGAGATCTGCTCACCGACGAGCCCTTCACCAGAAAGGACATCATCACAATTCAGGTGGGTTGTTGCTTTGGTTCACAAAGGTTATTATATCATTATTTTTAATATTTAGGGGAAAGTAGCCTATATTGTTTAGTTTATTTTTGTTTTGTCTTCATAGGATCCAACAAACCTGGATAAATTCAATGTCTCTGACTTCTTCCACGTGAAGAACAACCTGAAGGTGTTGGATCCAGGTGAGTTGTTGAGATGTTTGCATTAAACAGGAAATTATATGGATTCAGAATAATGAGCCTCTGGAAATGAAAGAGTCTGAATCAAGCGAGGATGATCTGTTCTTCTATTCAAGAAAAGAATAGATTAAATACAAAGAACAATATTGACAAAGAGAGAACTTGGTGAGTTTCACTGGTTCAGGAACTTCAGATGCTTCTGAGCTTCAGGATGTTTCACAGGATGTTTCCAGAACTGATAATAGTTTTACACATTTGATTAATTAATTTTCTTCAACAGAAGTTGCGTTGCCTGATGCTTGAAACTATTTGAATTTAGCTTAAAGCCCAAAACAATGGAACAATAGCTAATAGACAAATATGAGATAAATCGACAAATACAGTTGAGGGTTTAAAGGCCTTAAGTCTCAAGTTGTCTTTGGACTTGAAAGAGTTTAAAATCATATCTTTCCTCTTTCTGTTTTTCTCAGAGGAGGAAAAGGCCAAGCTGCACCCCCAGTACCACCTGAAGACGACCAACCTGGAGACCAGGGAGACCTTAGCTGAGCTGTACAAAGACTACAAGGGCGACAAGCTGCTGGCGTCCACCATGTTAGTGCCCGTGCCCAAGAAGACGGACAAGATCAACGCTGTAAGGAAAAACATCATGATGCTCATTTTATTTTAAACTGACACCTGTGGAGGGAACATGATGAATGACCAAGAAACTCTGAGTTAAAATATCAAACATAATCAGAAAAACTGATTCACATCTTAGTAAAGTAAGTAAATCACCTGAGGGTTGTGGGTTCACATCCTCCGTCTGTATGCCACAGCCAAGAAGCCAGAGCTGACCACATGTGACCAGAATTAACACTGAATTGAATTCTGTAATTCATTTTTCACTTTCAGTAAATTAGAGGTAGGGGAAAGATCTGAAAGTCTTCGAACTGGTTCTTAAAAGGTTCCCAGGTAGAACCAGCAGTAGAACCAGCAGTAGAACCTGCAGTAGGACCAGTCCACCACAAGGACTCAGTTCACTTTGGTGGAAACCAGGTCCAGTTTACTCGGTTGTTGAATCATAAGAAATCTATTTTTCAGTTGCAGCTCTTAGGAGATTAAAAGATTGATAAGTCTTGAATAATTTATTAAAAGCATTTAAATAGATGTAACAGTTCTACAGTAAAGCTTCTGTGAGCAATTTATCCAGTGAATAAGTGTAATTTTCACTACGTACACCAGGAGGAGCCAAACACACATTAATAGATGAACTGCACTGACGACAACAAGAGAAAACAACAACATGGAGAAACAGAACAAAGGATGTTTCAGTGTTGTGAGGAATATGGATAATATTAACATGTGCATTCAATGCATTACAGCAAATGTCTGTATTTACAAAGATATTTAGAAAACATGTTGAGATCTAAAATATTAGACATAATTAAACCTTTGAGTTTGAAATGTAATTGTTAGAAAAGGATTAACTTTGAAACAGCGTCTGGATTCTCTGTGTTACCTGGTGTAAACTTCTGGCCTCAGTGGTTCCTGGTTTAACTAAAGGGAAAGCAAACGTTCAGATGCTGAACAAAGAGGGTCGCCTGTGGTCACACTGCCTCTGAGACGTATCCTTGAATAACCGGGTGGAGGAGGAGGAGGTGGAGGAGGAGGAGGAGGAATCCTGATTCACTTTGAGAGACAACAGCTTTTATCAGCTGCTGCTCCACCACGTCTGGTATCCAGACCTGGAGAGCAACTGAGTCCATGTAGAAGATTCATTAAAATACAAAATATGTGTAAGTAGATCTAATTACCGGGAAAATTTGTAAAGCAAAAATGCAGTGCTCTCATTGGAAGTTTAAAAATATGTACTACAACCTTTCGGTGCGTGAGCTTCCTCGCTTTGCAAATGTACATCAATATTTATC
This sequence comes from Platichthys flesus, assembly GCF_949316205.1. NCBI lineage: Eukaryota > Metazoa > Chordata > Actinopteri > Pleuronectiformes > Pleuronectidae > Platichthys > Platichthys flesus. Next base: position 1,257,049 of record NC_084947.1, read on the forward strand.
TGCGGAAAAGCAAAGAAGGAAATAAAATGAGATTTTTATTTGAAGTCAAAGTGAAAATCAAGTTTTCTGTGAATTCACAAAGCTTTAAGTTTGTCTTGTTTACTGGTTTTCACTTTTGGAAAATAAGGAGTGAAACTAAAGGTCTTTCTCACCAAGTCTGAATTCTTCCTCCAAAACTGTCGCACATTTAAAAATGATTTCTACCTCATGTTGCTTCAATCACGTTGACACAAGACTCATCACATTTTTCAAAACAGGTTAGATTTTGTTGTGTTTTTCTGTCCAAGTTGTTCCTCAGAGTTTGTTTGAGCTCCTGTCAGAGCTGGTTTGAGCAACTGGACCACTGATGATTTAGTCATTGTAGTAAAGTTATTATCTTACATTACATTTGAAAGCACCAGAGCTTCCCCTCGCTGGCTCTCAGTTCACCGTGGAGGTGCCGCTCAGCAGCCTCTGAGGGAACAGGGAATATAGGTCAGACGGAGCACACAAGGTGAAGTCTGTGCTTTCATGCATCTTCACAAGAACTAGAGCAGAAGAATTGTAAGCCAGGACTGTAGAATAGACGTGAGCTTTTAAAATCCATTTTCACTTCTCAGCTTTCATCTTCGCTCAGCTCTTATTCTCTTAGACCTAAATAACTCCTCCGGTCTCCCGGCTGGGTTTTGTGGTATTTTTAGGTGAACATCACTATTCAGCAAATGTATTCTACTATAATTTAAACTCAAACGACCTGAACGCATCTTAAGTGCCCCGAATTATGAGATGGCAGCGACTTCTCCACGCTTGGGGGGGGGGGGGCTGTGCTCTTAGTCGTACAGAAGCTGCCGCGGCTGAATGTCCTGAAAAGGACAATAACAAGTTCGTCTGAAAATGAAAAACGTGCGCATATGATAAAGTTAACCCTAAAAACAATCTACACCGTTGTAAAGAGCATGTTTTAATTTGTCTAAAGGGAAAATATGAAGTTGTTACCTCAAGCCAATCTGTATTCATCAAGGTATCAAACCCAATTCTCTCGGGTTCAGGTGTTTACTTGAACATGTGCTGTTTTGTTTACACGGCCTCGTGCGTCTGATTCCCGTGCATCTGTCCTCTGTGTCGTCCAATGCTCATTTTAATCTGCTATTAATTTCATTCATTTCAATTAATGGTGCACATTTTGAAGAGCATGAAAAAACTGGCATAAAGTAAAAATATATATTGAGGTCTCTGCTGTTCAAAGCCGTTTTCATGTTGTTATGTTTGTAGATAGAAGAAACTAAAATCAACCCATTCATTGGCTTTTGAATGAACCAACATCATAAATGAACTCATTAAGAGCAGACGTAGTGTTTAGACGGTGGAGTGAGAAATCATTGAAACTGTAACTTTCTCTCTTCTCTCCCTCAGGCTCATTACTCCACAGGCACAGTGTCCGCCTCCTTCACGTCCACGGCCATGACGCCGGCAACTTTACACGTAGCAGGTGAGTGAACACGTCCTCAGGTTCCCAGCAGAGAGAAACGTGCACCTCTGGTTCAGACACGTTCATCTTTATTTATCCAGTAAAGACGGGGGGGGGGGGGGGGGTCACACTCGTGCAGCTTTGTGCTCACACTGTGTTTCCTCCTCCTGTCACACTCTGAGCTGCTTCATGGGAAAGATTCACTGTAACACAACTGTGTAGTGCGTTCACTACACTTCAGAAGAAGATGAAGGGTTTTACATTCAGTGACCTCATTCAAGGTTTTTTAGAAAGAAGAGTGTGGACATGAATTGTCTCAACATTGTATTGACAACGCATGTATTTATCATATCCATATATTCAGATCCAGAAAAATTTGTTCCCACAAAGTTGGAAGCTTAGAATTGTCCAAAATGTCTCAGTGAGATACTTGCGTCCATATAGTTTGTGTGTGTGTGTGAACATATGTGTGTTTGTGTGTATAGTATTGAACAGACAGGATTTCCATCTTAGTTACTGATTTATTTATGTCTCTGAATCTGTATTTTTAAATATTGCACTCTGTAAAAGATCTATTTGGATGAAATAATGTTCATGAGAGAATCATTTCCTGGTGAATCTAAATAACCATCACACTGACGAAGCTGTGAGGGTTTTCAAAGGTCAGAGATTTTACCTTCAGCAACATGAGGCTCACAAACAATCAATGAAATCCAAAGACTGTCTCCATCTCAAAAGGTGGTCATCAATAAGTCACAAGAACTGAAATCATATTTTCCGTTTGCAGAGGCCATCGCTGACGACACGGTGCGTTACGGGTACGTGAAGAAGAAGGGCTACGTCCGGCTCCACACCAACAAGGGGGACGTGAATGTGGAGCTGCACTGTGATAAGGTAACAACCTCACACACACACACACTCGTCTTGTGATGTTGTTGTGACGCAGGCTTGGCCTGAGCTCGTTGTCGACTCATCCAAACACTTAAATCCACCTTTTGCAGAGTCTGACCTTCTGCCAGACAAGTTTTACGTCTTGGCACCGAGCTGTTTGGCGTGTTCCTCCTTCTTAAGGTTATTCGTGGGCTCCTGGGAGACGGCGTGCGTTCCAGGAATGCGTTTCTGCCCCGGTAACCAGGCGTCTCGAGTGCTGGGTTCTCATTGGCCCCTGAGCCGTCGAATCAGAATAATGAGTGGAGCGAGGCAGCGGTTGGACGAGCTGCCCTCGGCGCCCTGCTCCTCCTCCTCCTCAGCACCTTCCTCCCCGGTGGCTCTCACACAGCGGCTCTATTCGTGGCCTGCTGTTTATGAATTAATGAGCTCTGCCTCACTGTCACATGCACTCTCAGTCCAGAGCCCCCCCCCCCCCATGAAGGGCCCGTTCACGTTGGACGTCTCCGTCGCCCTCGTTGCCCCGGCTCGGATGAGAAGTGGGGGGGCAGACGTGGGAGATGTGATGACACAGCTGGAAATAGACTTCACCTGATGGCTGTGATGGATTCACAAATATGTTTTACACAGTGAAGATTTATATTTAGATTCAAATAAGAATCTGAATTATTCCCTCCAGGAAGGAGGTTTTATTTTCTGTCAGCAGGACATTAAGCTAATGAACTGATTTTCATGAAACTCATTATTTATATAAGCAGATTAAATTGAGGGGGCGGAGCCAGGGTTGTTTTTATGTTGGAGGTTGTTTTAGTGAGTTCCCAGGAGCAGTTCATGCTTGGTTGTATTTCAGGTCCGTGTGTGTGTGATGTGCGTGTAGTGCCATTCTAGTTGTATTTAGGTTGTGTATTTTATTGCATCACTGTGGGAGGATGTGGTTCAGATCTAAGTTTGTGTTTTCATTATGTTTAACACTGAAAAGGAGGTTTTTCAACTTTTTCTGGTAATTTCCCAAGAAATAAGACAAACGAGATCTTGAAACCACATCCTTCTCTTTAACTTTCAATGATGTGCATAGGTTGCTGGGGATCTAAATACATGCACACAATCTTGGCAGAATACATTTTTACTTTCTCAGACTAATGGAATTATTTTAATGGCTTTTATGTCCCTCATCCCCCCGGGTAGTACTTGTAGAGGAGAAGAGCTTGTGAGTTAATGTGAATTACCATTTTGTAAGTCTGCGTCAGCAAATTCTGTTTCCCTGCTGACATCACTGATTGCTGACAGCTTCAGGCAGCCAGGCTTGTTTTGATGTGGACTGCATTCGAAACATTCCCAGGCTGAAAAGTCTCTCAGAGAAACAGAGACACAAACACAGACGCAGGCGGACACGCTCAATTTACCACTAATACACAGCGGCGGCGGCGACAGGCAGACGTGTCACAGACAAAGATCTCTGACGTAAAAGATTCTGCTTACAGATCAGAAGCATTTAGATGAAAGAAAGGAAACACAGAGAGGAAAAGGTTTGAATTTTACTGAAATGTTATTAATGCAAACTGGTTATCTGTTCCAACAAGACAGTTCCTCCTGAGATTCGAGTTTGAGGCGTTCTGTTCCATTCCAGAAATTGTATTTAGTGGCTAAAATTGGTTAAAACCAATCCCTGTTTTTAGTTTCTTCCTTCTTTTGTGGAGGGGTTTAAAACAATAAGCCTCTTTGTACCAGAGTGCTCTGAAAACCAGGATTTACCATGAAGGGTAAAGGAAGCAGCGAGTCGAGCCTCTGCAGCAGAATTGAGACGTAGGAGGAAATAAGACCAGCAGAGCTCAAAGGAACTCGTCACACAACGACAGGCCGATGAATAAAAACAGGTTTTATGAAGGTTCTTGGAAAACACCAACCACCGCGGCCGGGGGGGTAAAGTTAAGTCTCTCTCCCACACACACAGAAGTGTTCCTCGAGGCTGTTGGTGATAATAACACTGGACCATAGCAGCCGGCTCATTTCACAGAGCGACAGCCCGTCAAGAGCAGCTTCTCTCAGCGGGGGGGGGCATCACAGACACAGGTCGACCCTTCAGCAGGGGAGACAATCCAGATGTGTGTTCTTTAAAAAACACCAACACAACATCCTTGTGACTGTGTAGAATACCTGGCTTCTGTCTACAGAGCTCACCAGCAGGGTTCCCATTCCCACAACCTCATGAAGATGTTTCGTGCTCCTGAAGAAACGACAAGTCTGTTTGATATCAACCTTGTTTTAAGGAAAACTTAAGTTCTCAATGTCGAGGAGAAATATTACACTACCCACAATCCTCAGGTGTAATGGTGGCGTCACTGTAAGCAGGGAAATGATTTCCAGAACTGCAAAAATCATGTCAGCTATTATCGGATGATTCAGCGTTGCATTACGTTTACCACAGAGCAGCCACTCCCACTGGTTAGTGGGATGTAGATGACATCTGTTTGGATATCTATGGGATGATATCTGGAGGTTGAAACGTAAAGTCACGTCCCAAACCTCCACCAAGACCCAAAGTTCCTTCAATTCATTCAAGCTGCACCAAATATCGGGACCTATGAATTATTCTCTGGGAAATATATGAAAATGTTGGAAAACGTCTCTCACAATGTTGAAGAAAGAGGAATTAAAAATCCTTTGATCCGTCCCCTGAGCTGGATCTGCACTAACAGGTAATGGTTAAAGATATTCTCTTTGGTAGAGGTGATCAACTTATAGAGCAGCTGATATTATTGACTGTGGAGAAACCTTTCAGGACCCCAGTTACTGAGTCAGTTAATGATACAGTTGTTTAATCTAATAAACGTGTCTCTCTCTTTCCTCCAGGTTCCCAAAGCTGGAGAGAACTTTGTCCGTCTGTGTAAGAAAGGATACTACGATGGCACGGTGTTCCACAGGTCCATCAAGAACTTCATGGTGAGGAATCAAACTCAACCACAATGCTTTTCTGCTTCTCTCTCCCATTCGCTCTCCTCTGCACCAACAAAGAAGAGTTGGAACTGGTTATGTCGGCAAAAACAGGAATACGGAGAGTTTCAATACAGAGAGGGAGATGTGATAAAAGGATGAGTGACAGGTTCCAGAACAAATAGATTTGATCAGAGTAATGCAAATGGTTTGGGATTTGAGACATTTTATATGAATGTTGGTGATTAAGGTTTAGATTATTTTATATTTAGGTGTATTCACCCCCCCCGTGTACTCACCGACCCATGAATCACTATCCAGGCTGTCATTCATCTCGTCTGATGTTGAGATAATTACACATGTGAGTGTTTATCACTTCAGAGAGGAGTAAACACACAAACTCTTTGTTCCAACTCGCTCTCAAACTAAAGCGTCTTGACCCGGGACTCTGAATGTGAGACGACAGATCTCTGATCAGCTCCTTGTCAGTTTACTTCACAGCCTCGGCTCCCATAATGAAAGTGGCTCAGAGTGGACATCTGCTCTCAAAAGGACTCTCTTTCTATTCCATCCCCTGGTTTCATACGCAGTGGTTTGAAAGCTCTGAATTGTTTATCCCTCGTTACTGGTCGGCCTCCACAGTGGACTGGGAGGGAGTATTGTCATGACATACAAAACAAACACTTGAAGTTCAGTGTGTTAATGGGACGGGGAACGAGGCTCCTGCTTCCTTCTGTAAAGCCGTTCATCACGACCATGTAAGTGGACTGAACCTCCTGTGAGGACACTTGACAGTTTTACTTTGAAAAGCAGGAGGCCCAGCAGCCGTCTTCATCAGTGTTCCTCCTGCTTCCTTCTGGTTCTGCTGTTTAGCTTCTCTTCCCTTGGTTCTGCTGCTGAATAAACAGCAAACAATGGGAAAACATTGGAAACACAATCAGCTCCTGCTTCCTCCAGTGTTGGCAGAAATGATTCTGCCAGGCCCGGGGTCATGGCGTCCACACAAACACCGCAGGAACCCACTCGTCTCAATGTGCTCCGCAGCAGCACCGGTGGTCAGAACCTGCAGCTTTTCGGAGAAGTGCTCTTGATGAACAATGAACAATGGAGGCCAGTATCCTGCGAGGGTTTGACGTCTGTTCCTAATGATTACAAGGAACACGACTCCAGTTTGGCCGTTTGACAAAAGAAAATATAACGTTACAAGTTAAACCCTCATTCGACCACTTAACAGAAATTGAACATTTTCCTCTAATAGGTAAAAGGAACAAAGTGTGTATTCAGCTTTGAATGAGCATCACCAGCACGTAACACAGTTTGTTTTTGTTTCCAGATTCAAGGAGGGGACCCGACTGGCACCGGTACAGGTGAGAACCAGCACTCACACCACATAACAGCTCCCTGTCGAATTATTAATAGTTCCCTTTTGGAAGCTTTGCGTAAATACCACTGGCAACTCAACATGTAAGTCAAGAGTGTTACTAAATATACTCTGCAGAGGCACAAGGGGGTTCAGAAGAGACGCACACACACACACACACACACACACACACACACACACACACACACACACACACACACACACACAGAGAGAGTGATTATTTGGAGGGAAAGGGGCTGGGTGTAGGGGGGCAGAAAGGGGGGTGGGGGGGATGTTAAACAACCAAACAACCAGCGTTCGGTGTCATGTTCCTGTTTTTAAAGTGCGTTTCAAAGGCAGCTTCGTGTAATTGACTGCGAGGCCTCATCCAGTTCATTTCCTGCCTTCATGCCGTCTGTGCCGCTGAGGGACTTTACTGCACAAAGTGGGCTTTGTGTCGGTGGGCGTCTCTTAACGCTACACAAAATACACACACACACACGCTGACAGATTTATGAAGGTGTAGAATATCTGGCTTGAGGGTAAAACTCTCCTCGACACCTGGAGCGAACAACGTGTGCACTGAAAATCATGAACATACTTTCTAATGTGTTTTTAAAGACGACTTCTCCTCGTACAGAACATCCACAGAACCAACCTGGTGCTTTCACTCTAACGCGACTTGTTAAAGAGGAAGTGGTTCTATGACAGAGGCAGGAAGAGAAGGGGAAACGTCACCATGAATTGAGGCTATGCAAGAAAATCCTACCTGAGCTGATTTTGAGTTTCATTGTCTCCATGTAAATTGAGCAGAGACACTTCCTGGAAGCTGCTCACTGTGGCGTTCCAGCTCAGATAAGCCTCATTTATCTAAAACCCTCCAGAAGGAGCTGCTTCGGAGAAGGAGATGTTTTAAACATGAAACCCGGACTCACACTCTTCATATGAAACGAAGAACACAAGCTCACGTGTTGTGCAGTGGTCAGATAACGTGCTCGTTGGTGGAGATGCCTCGCGGCTCTCAGACAGAGACGTCCTCTTCTGTTTTCCCTTCACTCTTTGAATCATTTGAAATAACAACAGAGCGACTGCAGCTTCACAAACTGTTGGTGGAGAAGTCCTCCCTCTTGTTCTCCTCCTCGTTCACCATCCAGACGTACCGAGGTAAAATGTCAACAAGTCGATCAATTATGCAGAAATGTCACCGGAGGGGGGGGCGGGGGGGGTGTTGACGGCTGCACAACACCTCAGAGGAGCTGATTGGTTGGTGGTATATGTTTACACACCTCCAACCCATCACACACATACAGCACACACTCAAAGTTTTATACACACACACACAGTTTCATGCACGTACACCAGCTGGCAGGACACAAACTGAAACACACCTCAGGGCGACAGATCCTCTTCCCCATCGTGAGCCAATGAGCTCCCGCGGTGCGTGTTCCTGTGAACTCATCGTGATGAGTCTCCATGATGAAGTCGGTCTGAATAATGATTCCCAGCTGAAGCCTCTCGACGTGGGTCCGTGTTCAAGGGCAAACCGGCTTCTCGTGAAATCACACAGAGCCTCTGGAATGCTGCAGTCGTTTGATTGAGCGAGGGTTGTGTGTTGTTTTCATACACACTAAGAGGATTGTGACACTGAAACACACACATTTATCAGATGTACTCAGCGACGTCTCCACATTAAACTCCAGATGGTTCAGCTGAACGTCAGATTAACACTGAACTGTCAGTGAACTGCTGCCTGAGGGAAAGGACTCGATGAGTTCCTTTAATAACTTGTTGGACTTGTTGTACTCGTCCAAACAACTTTATTTTCCTCATCCAGGAAGATTTGATTCCCTGTGTAATTATTGGCAGACACAAACTTGCATAAACATGATTTACTTTAATTTACATGACATTTGCAAACATGAGGTTTTGACTTGTTGTATCGAGATAACGATGGCAGCTCATCAAACCTTATGTTTCTAATAAGATTGGTTTGAATTGGCTTTAATAGGGTGAAGCTTCATGATTGACAGCTGAGTTTGACTCTGCTTGGTTGAGTGTGTGTTTCAGCAGGAACTTGATACCACAGCTCAAAGTGTGAATCTGGGATTTGTTTAGGCTTCATTTCTGGAGAGTGGGAGAAAGGGGAGACGTCTCATCTATCTTTATTCCCAGTCTGCGTATCAGCCTGAGAAATGCTTTCACTTTATCATGGTGGAATGTGAGGTGGTTCAGCGACTTCCATCTCCGCTCTGTCTGCTGAAGTCATCTGTTCCCCTTCAAGAGAACCACTGAGAGAGACGCCTGAACTCCAGAGAACTGGGACTCGGACCAAAAGACTCCTGTGAGGGAGATCCATCGTGTGAATCAATGAGTTCTACCAAATGAGCCACACTCACTGGAAGGTGGGGGGGGGGATGAATATGTGTTACTCAGTTAATGTTGCTGAGGAGTCACTTTAACTTCACTACCAATCAGATGAAACCTTTCCTTGTCTCCTTCCTTCTCTCCTTCCTCCCTCACCCTCTCTCCTTATGCTCAGGCGGAGAATCCTTCTGGGGAAAACCTTTCAAGGACGAGTTCCGGCCCAACCTGTCCCACACCGGCCGCGGCATCCTCAGCATGGCCAACTCCGGCCCGGACACCAACAAGTCCCAGTTGTGAGAGATGTTCTTTTAAAAAGTGCTTCTTCCTAAACTTTGAACAGTCGCTCTGTCCCTGACCCTCCGTCAACAGATTAAAAAATGGTGGCTGAAATAAAATGCTGCACTACTCAACCAATCGAGGCTCTTCTTCTTTAGACGTCCTCTTTTTATATAGTACTTTAAATATACGTAGGATTTATATTAACGTTGCTTTGTGCTCTGTTTGCGTTTCTCTCAGCTTCATCACATTCCGGTCGTGCAACTACCTCGACAGAAAGCACACGATATTTGGAAGGTAAACTTTTTATATTATTATTGTTGTTGTGAGTAATTAAGCAGCAGATGTTTGAAATGAGATCATCACAACAGACGCTTGTTAAATCGTCGTCTCACTCTCTGATCCTCTCATGTTGTTCTTTAATACCTGTTTCCTGTGGAGCTGCTTCAGAGCAGAGAGTCACCAGACAGAGAGGGAAGGTGTAGACTCTACTCCTTCCTGTAGACCTGCACACTGTAGAGCTACCTGTCTACAGGAAGGTGTAGACTCTACTCCTTCCTGTAGACCTGCACACTGTAGAGCTACCTGTCTACAGGAAGGTGTAGACTCTACTCCTTCCTGTAGACATGCACACTGTAGAGCTACCTGTCTACAGGAAGGTGTAGAGTCTACACCTTCCTGTAGACATGTACACTGTAGAGCTACCTGTCACAGGAAGGTGTAGACTCTACTCCTTCCTGTAGACATGTACACTGTAGAGCTACCTGTCACAGGAAGGTGTAGACTCTACTCCTTCCTGTAGACCTGCACACTGTAGAGCTACCTGTCTACAGGAAGGTGTAGACTCTACTCCTTCCTGTAGACATGTACACTGTAGAGCTACGTGTCTACAGGAAGGTGTAGAGTCTACACCTTCCTGTAGACCTGCACACTGTAGAGCTACCTGTCTACAGGAAGGTGTAGACTCTACACCTTCCTGTAGACCTGTACACTGTAGAGCTACGTGTCTACAGGAAGGTGTAGACTCTACACCTTCCTGTAGACATGTACACTGTAGAGCTACCTGTCTACAGGAAGGTGTAGACTCTAATCCTTCCTGTAGACATGTACACTGTAGAGCTACCTGTCACAGGAAGGTGTAGACACTACACCTTTGTTATCTATTATTTTGTCACTCAACTTGTAATAACAACTCATTATGAGCCTTGTGCTTCTGACTGAGTGACAGTCGAGCTCATCCTCGGTTCAACAGAACTCCCTCATGAGGTTTCCAGAGACTCGACCAGGAGCAGTGAAACATTTATCACTGACTATCTCTCTCTCTCTCTCTCTCTCTCTCTCGCTCTCTCTCGCTCTCTCGCTCTCGCTCTCTCTCTCTGAGCAAGATATTAAATGCTTTTCTTTTTGCAGTTGTCTAAAAATATTCAGGCGGCTTTCAGCTGATTCTTCTCATGGCCGACGCACTTAAAGCTTCTGCTCTGAGCGAGTGCAGCGTCTCATGATGTCCAGACTGTGGTTTGATATCAGGACCACGGGGTCTGCTGTTTTCACTCCTGTCCATTGATTGGTTGGTTTGTGTGTAACCACGATTGTACCGAATCTATGTGACGTTTACCCCAAACAATCTGGTATCGGTCCTGGCAGAACACTAGGTTTTGGTGCTGATCAGGGGGAGGGTCCCGGCTCCATGCCTGAGTCCTCCTCAAACATGTGTGCAGAGCTTTTCATAAACAGTCTGGTGTGTGTGTGTGTGTGCGTGCATGCATGCGTGTGTGTGTATTTGTTGTATTAGTAATATGAAGGCTGTCGTAGGCAGTGATGAACCAACCGAGTTCTTTCCTCTGTTTCTATGTTTGTTTCTCAGCCGACATCTTCACAGTTTTAGTTCACTCACAGTTTTCATCATGTCTTTTTTGGGGGTCGCAGCAGGAAGTGGTTTCCAGTGAAGAAGCTCTTAAAACCCAGTGTGTCCTACCTGCTCAGAAACAGACCTCAGACAGACACAGTCTGAGCTGCTGGAGAACCCAGGGCAGCATTTAGCAGCTGGAGACAGATGTTTACCTCAGGGGTCGATGGAGACCTAAACCGAGTTAAAGAATATTGGACTTGAGGTGATTTCAGGCAGCGGGTGGCTGCTGCTGTGGCCACCGCCCAGCAGGGAACCATCCATCCAGTGTAAATTCCCCACAGCTGATATTTGTTATCTTGTGGGGACAAAATCTAAACTGGTTTGCACATGAGCCCTCGAAACTGAGAGAACTCTGCTGAGCAGCTTCTGATTTCACCTTCGAATGTCACACAATCAAATTCTTGCAGCTAACACAGGAATCCTCTGCTGCACATGAAGCAATTAGTTCCCACACGGTCTTTATCTAGTGGTAAAAAGTTGAGACATTATCCTGTGGGAACAAGTTATTATCTCGTGCACCTGTCGGGACTTTAGGGACGAGTGTAACACAACGTGTGTAACACAACGTGACTTGATAATGATCTGCTTCCTGTCTTGGCTCAAATCACTGGGTTCTGCTCTTTGTAGCACAAGTTGTTGAACGGTTGTTTGAGGTTGTGACTCAAATCAAACTATGAGTCCTCTGGTCAGTGGAGTTGTATGGTCCAGAGGAAGATATTGTGTGTTTCACTCAGTCTCACACTAACTGTGTTATTGACCCACACTTCTCCAACCTTCAGTTTGGTGTCATGGCAGCTTCAGTCTGAACGTCCTCGTGTTTCATCTTCTCACCTTTACCTGCTGCAGCAGCACACACACATCATGGCACACCCCTGCACAACTTCAAACACACAACCAGTGAGGGTGAACCCCCCCTCTCCTGCAGTGGAAGGTCAGCTGCAGGGTCGCCTGCAGTTCAGCAGCCCTGCAGTGGAGATGGATTCAGTGTCTGGCTAAAGGGCGATGTCACATCTTTATAAAGGTTGTCATTTTGAAGGGGGGGGGGGGTTGCATTCATTTGGGTTCGCCTCCTGTGGATCAGTTTTGTAGATTCATTAACAAGCCGATGTTAAAAAGGAGCAGGTAGCGTTAGCAGCTTCTTATTTAACGTCGACTCTCGGGTTGAATTGTGCGTCGGTAGATTCGATCAGCTGGAGCTCGTTACAGGTGGTTGTGTAACGGCTGAACCTTCAGCCTGTTGGTTCACGAGCTCAGAACCACACATCAGAGTGTGACATCACCGACCTGCAGCTGAACTGTAGTAACGATCAGCTGATGAGTCTGAGCTCATCAGGCTCAGTTACATGGATCAAGAAGCTGGAGGGTTCAGAAATGAATCAATTAACATTAATATCAATATCATCTGTTGCTTGTTTCCAGGTGGTGAAGTGAATGATGTTAAACTGAAATAATCCTGAAGAATCTGAAGAATCTCGTTTAACAACCATTTAAAAACCTGTGTTTCTGATTGACAGCTGTTAAAGCTTCTTACTGAGATTCCATTGGGATCTGAAAGGATCAGATCGGATCAGTGGATTTGATTCTGGATTTGGATTCAGTGAAATATTATCAAACACCAAATCTTGTTCTGCCCTTGTTTGATCTGTGTGTCGGGGGGGGGGGGGGGGGGGGGGGGAACCTAGGTCTCTGTTGTGTTCACCTCCGTGTGTAGAGCATGAAGCATGTTGTGTTTTGTGTTTGCAGGGTGGTGGGGGGGTTTGAGGCCCTCACAGCCATGGAGAACGTGGAGAGCGATCCCAAATCAGACAAACCAAAGGTAAGAGTCCGTGATGTTCACATGAGGAACGTTAACCGGAGCCGAGAGGACGAGACTCCCTCACAGGGACACTTCTCTACATTCACTCGTCCTCGCAGCTCTTCAGCTTCCACATGTCTCTGTCTCTGTCTTCCAGTCGGAGATCAAGCTCATCAGTGCCACGGTGTTCGTGGACCCGTACGAAGAGGCCGACGCTCAGGTGGGTGTCTCTCCTTCACATGAACACTTCTGAATTAATGATGGAAGTCATCCTCATCCAGAGTGTGTGTGTGTGTCAGTGAGTTTGAGCAGAGACTCACTGAAATCAGTGATTACATCCCCCGATGATGTTGTTGTTGTTTTAATCATTTGTTCACTAGTTAGTGGATATTTAGTGGTGGGGGGGCATGACCTGAACCCATTACATTTCATTCCCGATACGAATTAATGAGCAGATCCAGATTATTAAAATATTATTTGTTCACTAAATCTGCAGTTTCCCACAGAATTAATTAAATCTGTGTCATAACAGGGGCTCACGTGCACTGAAGGGAAAGTTGATCTCATGCACGACCGGTTCACAGACTGAAGAGCAGGAGACGAGCTCCTCACTGAGAACTGTGTTAATGACACAACGTGAGGGAACGTGAACCAAGACGTCTTTTCTTTAGTGCTGTGAATGTGAATCGTTATCAGAGAATCTGTGAATCTGGTTTCTGTGTCAGTGAAGGAGTTTTCCTCTGTTGTCTTATGAACACACCCGGATCTTAAAGTCCCACCTGGACATTGAAAGAGTGGACACGGTTTTAACAGCTGCTCGGAGGGAAGTCCTGTCATGCGTGTCCTCTGTCATGCGTGTCCTCTGTCATGCGTGTCCTCTGACATGGGTGTCCTCTGTCATCTGTGTTCTTCAGATCGCAGCAGAACGAGAGCAGGAGGTGCAGAGGCAGGAGGACGAGAAGGAGCAGGCCAGCGTCTCCCTGAAGAAAAGACAGGAGCGGCTGGCGCCTAAGACCTTCAAGGAGGGTGTGGGGAAATACATCAACCCTTCCAAAGTGTAAGAACGAACACACACACACACACACACACACACACACACACACACACACACACACACACACTCACTCATTTACTATTCAAAGCACGTCCCTGTCCTCTGCTGTAGTAGAGACTCGTGTTAAAGTTGCTGTGACGTCCTATAAAAGCTGCTGGAAGTTTAAAGATCATAAACTTGATGTCAGAAGTTTCTTTGGTCCTCACCTGCTCAAAGTGCTCAAAGTGTTTTCTCTCAGCGAGACGTTGGACAAACGGGAAGGAAACAGATGATTAAACATTATAGTAACTCAGAAGGAGCCGAGGCCTGACGTTCTAAATTGTCAATTATAGAGAAGATTACCTTTTTCCTCATGGGGATAATTCAGGGACATTTGATGTGTTTTGTGTTTTTATAGGAAAGTTCATGTTTGTCTGATACCATAAAGACATCTCACACTGCTGCCACTTTAACATCCGACACAATAAAGAGACGAACACTTCAGATCTCTGTTCTGTGGCTTTATTAAACTCGGCCATGCAGGGTTTTAATGCTGGTTTATGGATTTATGGTAGAAATAGTTTGTGTTGGAAAAGCTTTTATCTTCAGAATGAAACCCTCTTGTCTTCTAGCTGCTGTCACATCGTGTTCAGTTCTTATGAAGAGAACCTCAGTATTTATGCTTTTGGCTCATTGAGACGTTTCAGTTCTGAACAATGTTCTCATAAGTTTTCAGGATGACAGAAATTAGCTTTTAGCCACAACACAAGGAAGTGGTTTTGTGGTGGAGAAGCAGGAGTTAGTGACTGGAACCAGACGTGTGAAGATTTCTCCTCTGGAGAACGTTCTTCTTCCTCCTCGACCCATCGCGAGAGGAAGGAAGTGGAAACGTGTTATCGTTATTTACAGTCTGTGTGTGGAAATATTAAATTATTCAGTCAATCATCTCATAGTGACAGAATTTGGTCAGACTTTTTTTTTATTTAAGAATATAGAAGTTGAGATTCTGGTAAACAACATATTTATCAAAGAACAGTTTCAATGTGAACATGAAGATAAGAAATGTCCTCGGTGTGTTGATCTTCTGGTTCGGCTCTTTCAGAGTAAAACGTCCGGCGGCTGAAGATGAGAGCGGACCATCCACCAGCGGAGCGTCCTCCAGCGGAGCGTCCACCAGCGGAGCGTCCACCAGCGGAGCGTCCACCCATAGAGCGTCCTCCAGCGGAGCGTCCTCCAGCGGAGCGTCCACCAGCAGAGCTTCCTCCAGCGGAGCGTCCACCAGTAGAGCGTCCATCACGGGACCCTTACCCAGCAGATTGTCCACCAGTGGAGCGTCCACCAGTGGAGCAGCTGCAGCCAAGAAGTCCAAAGGGAAGTCGAGTCTGGGAGACTTCAGCTCCTGGTAGAGCGACACGTTCAGCTGCTCTGTATTCTTACTGGTGAAGCTAAAAGTCGGCTCTACTTCAAATCTACATTTTTATTATCGTTCATCATTTCTCAGTTTTGGTGTCTTGTGAAAGTCTCGATTAAAGTCACGTTTTTCAATGATGGTGTGTTAACTTGTATTTTGTCACATCCTGATTGTGTGTTGTTTTAACTCTGTGTGATTGTGTAGAAAGATTTCCACACTTTTTAAGAGCAAACACGTCTCAGTAAGAATAAATTCATCTTTTCACGATTCACCATCTGATCAATATTTGGGCTGAGACCATGTGATGGATCTGATTGGTTGTGGGCGGTTTATGATAAACACCAGAGAGAGACTCAGGAGGTTTTACTCTGTGGTGAAGAACAATGCCAGCGCAGCTCCCAGATCTGTTAGTGGATGTGAGTCCTTCTGCCGCTGCCTCACAGAAAGCTCCAGGTAAAGATTGAAGTCAACACATTAAAGATTCATCTGGAGCTCGGCCACTTCATGTCCACAGAGGACGTCTGGTTATTTCAGGACTTTCAGATTCTCCTCATCCGACTGAAACCCTGAAAAGTTTAAGTTCTGAGGAGCTCTTCTAGTATGAGGTACATATTAAATATGAATATGAGCCTTGAGGAATAAAGTTGTAATATGAAAATAAAATTGTAACCTCAACAAGAATTAAGTTGCAATATTAACGATATAAAAGTCTTAATTTAACGATATGAACATAAAATCGTAACATGGGACTGAAGTTGTTACTTAAGACAACATTCCCAATATTAAAAGAATGAAGTAGCAATACTATGAGAATATAGTAATAATATGAGAATGAAGTGGTAATATAACAAGATTAAAGTCATAATTTAACAAGTATAAAGTTGTAATTTAGTTTCCGACCCTCGAGTGACATTCAGATCTAAAATGATGCAACTTTTCAAACTGGTTACTGGAAAACATCAGTTTCCAGTGGAATCGTTTCCCCGAGCGAACGTGAAATCTTTCACGGCCTGAGAGTCGAATCTGCAGCTGCTGGTTGTGAAGCAGAAGTCAAACTGGGACGGTTCCTGTTCAGGTCCTCGCTGCTCAGGAGGAACAGTGGAACCCCCCCCCCCGATCGCCCCCTGGTGTCACATTATCCATAATTCATCAGCTTCCTGGTTAACGTCTCTAACGCTTCTTCTCTGAGGTCTTATTTTTAAACTGTGCTCTCTGCCTGAGTGAGGTGAAGCTGACCTCCAGAGCTGAACGATGAAGACTCCAGAGCTGAACGATGAAGACTCCAGAGCTGAACGATGAAGACTGTGACAGTGACTCAGCGGTTTCTGTCCCGTCGGCCCGGAGGCAGAACTTGAATTCAAGCCGACGCGTCGACACTGAAGTCGCTGATTCAATGAATAATTGAGTTCTGAGGTTCTTGAAAGAATTGAACGTGTGAGTTGAAACGGGGGCGGGGGGGGTCACGAGGTCACGGTAACTTCAGACATGAAGCAGTTCACATAATGTTCAGACACGGTGTCAATAGGTTTAACTGCACAGTTCAAAACAACAGACTGAGAATATACAGTTACTTAAAGGTTTTACTTTATTTCCCTCTTGATCAATAAAGTATCCAATCAAGTTATTTATATGTTTGACAATTCTTGTTTGATAATGTTTGAATTAGATCCTGGCAGATACATGTAAAACAAATTGTGTGTATGTGTTTTATCTTTATTTAATTCATCTGTTAAAATCAGCAGTGAAAGTTTGTGCTGTTCTCAAATGTTGTTATAAAACCTTATGAAATGTGAAGCTGCTGTTCAGGATCCTGTTCAGGAGTTTTTAAAAGAACTCGTTCACAAGGATAATAGAGGTTTGTGAGATCGCTGTGACCTTTGACCTCTGATTTCTCATCAGGTCATTACTGAGTCAATCTGAACATTTCTATCAAAAGAAGAAATTCCTTCACATTAACTGAATTCACCTCCAAACTGTCAGAATGACAGAAAAGTTGTTTATGAATACTTTCAGTTATCACCACTGGTTATTTCTAATAGAAACCAGGTGATCATCATAGTTTCTCCTCTGAGCTTCATGTCCTCGACCTGAAGCTTCTCTACTGCAAATTAAAACTGTTCCTTAAACACAGACTGGTGAAATGTTCCATTGGCTGATTTCCAGCCACAGGTTTTAGTGTCCGAGCTGAAATAACTGTTTTCTTAAAGTCTGTCCTTGCTCAGGTCTCAGTTCATTCTCCTCACGAGGACACACCTCCTGTATTTCTGTCCCTGAGACGTCTCAGGACCTGACGAGGACATTGTCTTTATGTTTGTTGGACAGTTCAGAGCCGAGCATAAGAACGACCGTTAAAGTGAAGCCGGGGTTTCTGCCAAACTCAAACTCATCAAGACTTAAGTTTGAGTTTTAAAGAATTAGTTTTCCAAGTTACGTCTAGTTTCAGAGCGACAGTTAAACTTTAATAGACAGAAACAGATGTTATCAAAACAGAGTTCATTAGAATCATGGACAGTGGATTTATGTCAATTTAATTTATTCATATAACTCATTGGTTTTTGTTTTGAACGTGTGTTGGTAATGTTGTGTTTCTCTCGTCCTGTGTGTTAGTTTGAAGTCCGTCCTCTAGAGCAACTCTTCAGAGACACTGAGGCAGTGACTCAGAGTCAATCCTCTTTCTTCTAATGTCATAATTAATATTTATATTGTTAGTGAAGACGTCTCTCAGCTGATCCACTGATATATGGACGGCTGATGAATGGATCGAAGTGTGTGAGTCCCATGTGGACGAGTCGTCTCCACAACCACCAGAAGATCTTTGATAGAGACGCCTGTTCCCATCGGGATTAATGAGCTCCAACATGGAGGTCGAGTCTTCATCATGTCTTCATCACGTCTTCATCACAAACATGAACGTAGCAGCGGCTTCACTTCTTCTGACAAACAGAATCCACCGGCTCCAGGTGGCAGCTCCTCCTCAGGTCAACCTGTCCCAGAATGCATTGGGCTTCGGTGACGAGTCGTCATCAGAGAGGTAACGACGCACGTGACGCCAATCATGGAGATTCTCTTCGTCATAGATATTTATAAAGTCTAGATGTCTCGGCCAGCAGAGTCGAACATCCGCACATGGCGGCCATCTTGCCACAGGCAGCTCGCCCACCCATAACATTGTGTTGTAGTGGTACGTACTTTTTAAATAACCATAACTTACCAAATTCTCAACCAATTTTTAAACGATTCGGTTTGTTACAAACGTCAGAGATGTAGTTATGACACTGCATACTTATGAATAATTATGTTATTTTCCAAAAAATAGAGTAATGTACAAGATTTCCCTTAACAAATATACATCAAGATTTTTTTTTATTTATTTATTTATTTTTATTTAAAAAGTACATGTACCACTACCAACACAATGTTATGGGTGGGCAAGCTTCCTGTGGCAAGATGGCCGCCATGTGCGGACGTTCGACTCCGTTGACCGGAAACGTGGATGAGACATCTAGCCTTTATATATCTATGCTCTTCGTCCTCAAAAGGGGGGCGGAGCTTAAACTGGGACACAGAGTCACTTGTTATTTTGGGACTGAGAGACCCCCAGAGGCCAAGTCACATATTGTCTGTTTGAAGTCCTGAAGAGAAACGTGTCCATCGTCAAATCTGACAAAACAAACAATAAAAGACTTTGAATATAATCTCCCACAGACGTTATAAATCATTGTTATTCTCTAAACTGTGAATGACATCATCGCTCTGCACGGAGACGTTCCCTCCAGAGCTGAAGCTAACGTCCGTCCTTCAGTGCCATGGTCCCTGAGGGACAAACTGTGTCCTCTCTCATACACAGAGAGCGTTTCACTGGGATCCTTGTGGGAGTAATGGAGATCACTTGTTACTTGTTAAGACTGGAAATTAATCAGCCGTCGTGGAAGAGAAGGCAGCCGGTGACGCCCCCTCCATCGACCCCCCCCCCCCCCCCCTCCGCTGAGGGCAAAGGGTTCGTCAGAGCTGTTGAATCTGAAACATTTATGATGCTCCACCGTCCTCAGAGAGATGATGAGCCACAGGAGCTCTCCCCGATCAGGAGAAGCTCCGGTGGATCACAGGCTCCTGTTTGCAGCTGAAAGCTTTTAACTGAGTTTCTGAATCTGATTACGACACAAACGATGTATTAATTCTGCTAATATGAAGTTTAATATTTGTGATAAAAGCTTTTCATGAAAGGGATTAAAGTAGATTCACAGACCTTCGGGGTTATGAAGCCAAATGGGGGGGGGGGGGGTGGTTCGGCTTAATAGTTTTTTATATGTGTTCAAGGAAAAATTCCACAAATATTAAATCATATATTATTTATATATGGGGAGATATAAATATAGAGAGAGATGTTGAGCAGAGACGAGACCTTTGGGACAAAAGTTCATTAAAACCACTCAGATAGGTGAGATGATTGGCTGATGCAGTTAGGAGGAGGAGGAGCCAGGGGGGTGACCACGCCCACAGACAAACAGGAAGAGAGAGAACACAGGAAACAAAGAAAGAAGGAAACAGAAGAAACTGATGAAAAACCAGAAGCTCAGGAGATTTTCTGCTTCTGGTTTCAACAAAGGGATTTTTTTTAATTGTCTGTAGAAGCTTCAAACGTGATGTTCCAGACACGTGAGGCTCCAGGAGACCAGAGGACCATGATGCAGCAGGGACATAACACAGAGACAAAAGACGAGGCACAAGAAAGCAGAAGGAAACTTCCCCACGTGCACGTCCAGGTTTCTGAGATGTCTGCTGTCGTGAGATTGCATCACCGGCTTCCACTGGATTCCATGTTCTACTGTTGTGGTCACGTGATGTTCAGATTCTTTGTCACCTCCCACATCTTCTCTGCTGAGATGAGATCCTCTCATCCGATAAAGAAGTGTCATGTTTGTTTTGTCCATAAAGAAATAGATCATTATATTAAAACGTGTTTTTCCAGCTCTGATCCAAGCCCCGCCCTGACCCCCCCCCCCCCCCCCCTATCAGCCCCTGGTGGTGATTTCAGGTCTAAATCAGATTTCCATCAGCTGACGTCTTCTCACCTGTTTCCTCCAGAGAGACGACGGCTCCGTCTCCTGAAGCTGCTGAGATGTGGTGACATCACTCTCCTGCCCTCTCATTGGACGCAGCGCCTGTCGCTCGTTCACGATGACCTCGCTGCCCGGCGGCTTCGGGAGAGGGGGGGGTTGGGGGTGCAGTCATGGCGACAGTGGATGCTGAGCGCTGCCACGACTTCGTGTGGGCGGAGTCTGGACGAGGATGACATCACTCAGAGAGACGAGAGGAAAACAACATCTCCCTCAGATCCTGTTCCTCTGCATCACATCACGATTCATGAGCTGAAGGAAACTGGATCAGAACCTGTTTGTCTCCACAGACGCATAGTTTGATATAAAAAGGTTTAAACTGTTAATTAATTTGTTTCCTGATATATTTAAAACGATTTTCTGTTTCTTTCCCAGAAGGATTTTCTGTGACTGTGATTGTGTTAATTCATCAAGTGAAGACAAAATATCTTAATATTAAAGAAAATCCCCGAAGCTTTTATCATAAAATCTGGGAGCCAAAGGGAAGCAAACAAATAACACAGATTAAAATGGTGGAAAAAAAAAATCAAAACACTATTCACAATGAATACAAAAAACTAAAATTAAATTATTTATTTGTTTATATTGGGAACTTTGGGTTTAATGAAGTTTACAGAATAAAACTGTTTTATCACAGTTACAGTTAGGTACTGGTTTTCACTTGTGTTGTTTTTTAACATCATATTCACTTCGACCATTTCAACAAAGAGACAAGCTGCTGTTTTGATGATGTGAGCCCCCCCCCATCCCCCTGTCCCCCCCCTCTCCTCCTCTCAGTCTGTGACTCACCCTCATGATGACCAGCTCCTCCCTCAGATGACATCAGGACTCCTGAAATAGCTGCAGCATCGAGGAAGCTTCTAGTTCAGACTTCACCTCCATCTGAGCGAGGGGGGGGGGGGGGGGGGGGGGTAATTGAGGAGGAGGGATAAGGGAGGAGGAGGGAGAAGGAGGAGGGAGGGAGGACGGGGCTGGAAAAGAAAACAGAGAAGATGATGAAGTGACAGAGCAACAAGTCAGTTAAGGTCACTTCCTGTTTCAGATCAGAATCAACTCCGAAAGCAAACTAGACTCCTCTTCTGGACTGTGACCCCTGTGACTCCTCCTCTTCAGACTGTGACTCCTCCTCTCTGGATTGTGACCCCTGTGACTCCTCCTCTTCAGACTGTGACTCCTCCTCTCTGGATTGTATCCCCCGTGACTCCTCCTCTTTAGACTGTGACTCCTCCTTTCTGGACTGTGACCCCTGTGACCCCCTCCTCTTTATACTGTGACTCCTTCTCTCTGGACTGTGACCCCTGTGACTCCTCCTCTTTAGACTGTGACTCCTCCTGTCTGGACTGTGACCCCTGTGACTCCTCCTCTCTATACTGTGACTCCTCCTCTTCAGACTGTGACTCCTCCTCTCTGGATTGTATCCCCCGTGACTCCTCCTCTTTAGACTGTGACTCCTCCTTTCTGGACTGTGACCCCTGTGACCCCCTCCTCTTTATACTGTGACTCCTTCTCTCTGGACTGTGACCCCTGTGACCCCCTCCTCTTTAGACTGTGACTCCTCCTGTCTGGACTGTGACCCCTGTGACTCCTCCTCTCTATACTGTGACTCCTCCTCTCTGGAATGTGACCCCTGTGACTCCTCCTCTTTATACTGTGACTCCTCCTCTCTGGACTGTGACCCCTGTGACTCCTCCTCTTTAGACTGTGACTCATCCTCTCTAGACTGTGACTCCTCCTCGTTAAACTGGGACTCCTCCTCTGGACTGTGACTCCTGTGACTCCTCTCTGGACTGTGACTCCTCTCTGGACTGTGACTTCTCCTCGTTAAACTGTGACTCCTCCTCTGGACTCCTCCTCTTTAGACTGTGACTCCTCCTCTTTAGACTGTGACTCCTCCTCTTTAGACTGTGACCCCTGTGACACCTCCTCTCTGGACTGTGACTCCTCCTCATTAAACTGTGACTCCTCCTCTCTGGACTGTGACTCCTCCTCTTTAGACAGTGACTCATGTGACTCCTCCTCTTTAGACTGTGACTCCTGTGACTCCTCCTCTTTAGACTGTGACTCATGTGACTCCCGCTCTCTGGACTGTGACTCCTCCTCTATATGATCAAAAGGGTAGTTAAGAGTCTTACAAGTCTTACTGCTTTACTCAAAGATGATCTGACGAGTTAAAGGTCACAAGCAATGCGTGAAGTGAACACACACGCACGCACGCACACGCACAAACACACACACACACACACTGCTCTGGTTCTCATGTCGTTGTGTGTAACATCCAGAGGAAGTCGACTCAAACCTAACCTGCTCGTGTTTGTGTGTCTGTTTCAAGACAACATGTTGTGTGGAAATGCATCTGTTTGGTCAGTTTGTGTCATCAGGTCTCATGGTGTTTTACATGGAGAGATTGTGTGTGTGTGTTTGTGTTCATTTTCTGTTTTGCAGAACTTGTGTCTCTTGTGGTTTCTTTTGTGTTTTCATTTCGTGTGTCTTTCTCTTAATTTTGTCGCCTTGTGGTCGGTTTGTATTTTGTTTCTCTTTCTCTCTGTAGTTAATTTTCTGTTTTCTAGTCTTCTTGCGTCTCTTTGTGTTTTTTTTCATATCATATTGTTTGTGGTGATTTTCATTTTCCTCTAACTCGTCTGCCCGGTGACGTGAAACCATCTTTTACAGAAACATCTCTCCCAGCATGAGAAACTCTTAAATCACAGAAAAGCTCAAAGTTTGTTCTGAGAGGAAAAAACCAACCAGCCTCAGAATGTCGACTGGATCCTATCGACCAGTTTCCTGTTTGTCAGACCTCAGTGTGTAAAGAGCTGAAATCATCAGTGTGAGGCGGATGTTTGTCGTTATCAAGGATTGTGGGTGATTCAGACTCTAGAACATGACGTCTGCCTCTACACAGCTTCCTCTCAGTGTGAAGTAACAAACTGTGTGTGAGGCCAGTTTGTGAATAACTGGATCATCTCCTCCTTTCCTTTTGGTTCTGTGGTTGTTGTGGTTTCACAGATGCTTGAAGAGCGGTCGAGCAACTCAAGGCCGTGAAGCACGACCATCACACTCTAATCACATGCCTGATTGGCCGAGCTGACGGCCAATCAGGCTCCAGTGATGATTTTTTATTTATCTATATTTACAGATGTTTCATCATCACGTTCGTGTGAGTGTGAACGAACGGTTTGAGAGATGAATGTTTAAATGTTCCACAGACACTGAGGAATTAACAGGTGGATTATAATGAAAAGGCTTTTGTGTTTCTGCTTGTTGACACCGAGTGTGTTTATTCCTTTATTCACACACACACACACACACACACACACACACACACACACACACACACACACACACACACACACACACACACACACACACACACACACACACACACACACACACACACACACACACACACACACACACACACACACACACACACACACACACACACACACACACACACACACACACACACACACACACACGCACACGCACACACACAGACGAGTTCTTTTCACAGAACATAAATTAATATTCATGTTTCTCTTGGACTCGTGGCAGCTGCAGGTTCATCAAATCTTCACACTGGTTCATCAGGTGGGAGACAGATATTTGTACAACCAGTTTGATTTTTATCTGGATTTGAGACACTTTGTTAAACTTGACCTGACAAACAGGTGAGAGCTGCGTGGCCCTGAAGCGCTCAGGAGTCACGCTGGCACCAGGATCATTTACTTTATTAAAGCGAAGGCCTGGTATATACTAATAATAATAAGATAATATAATATATAACCTTTGGCACTGTAACATTATTTTTAGCATTATTCCAAACAGTCAGAGGTTCGGTGAAGAGGACGCGAGGAGGCAACACGACTCCTGAGCTTTACAGTAATTAGACGGAGGCACCGAGTGAATCTCATGTTTCTTCTCATCTGTAATAATAATAATAATAAATCATCTTCAGCCTCCGTCACCGTTCATCACATTCACACACTCATCACCACGACCACAGTCCCACACCTGTTCCTGTTTCTCAAACCTTCACATCCTGTTTTATTGTTCTTACCACGTAGAGAATCTTTATTATTAGATTTGTATTATTGCTTTCGAAATTCACATCCCTCTGAAAACTCCATAAAAATGCAAAAATATTTCACAAACACAACTTGATGCCATTGAAAATTTATTGTGATATCTGATAGTTTACATTAGAGTGAAAACAGACGTGTGACATGGCTTCACTAATACAGAATGCAAAGCAATGTAGTCAAATAAAAAGCAGAGAGTATTTTTGTTTTAAAATTTAGGAAAGAAATCATAATAATAATAAAACAGGCACGACATATAGCCATTATAAATACAACATGCGTCAGACCTCACACTGTGGACACTCGTGTCCCTGTGGTTCCTCGGGTCCACGTCACAGAGCTCAACACGCCGGTGTCACAAGGAAACAACACAAAGTAAACATCAGCAGCAGGTTTCTACATGTGAGCAGCACACGTTCCACAGAAACACAAGCGCTTCTCCTCGTGGATTTGGTTTGAGGGTGGAGTCTGCAGAGCGGCGCCCGGCGTCTTCACTTCCTGTCGCCGGACACACAACGCGTTCCGTAGAACCTGGGTCGTATTTGGTAAACACCGGAGTGACACTGGCTCTTTGTTGGTCCGACTTATTGTGACTGATTGAAGGGAGAGAACAGGGGCTCTGCTGCTGGGGCACAGGCGACCAGTACCCCCCCCCGTAATGTATTTAAAGCAGACGTCTGCTAGCATGATCCAGAGATCTGTTGTTGGGCCCCTGCTGGCAACAACTATAAGTAGCAATTACATGTTTTAAATCATAATTCATATGGTACCAGCTTCTTATGTTTTAATATCAGTGTTTTTAATGATAATACATTTAATATTCTTGTATTTTCAGAATGCAACTTTGGGCCTTTTCTGCCACATTGTACAACGACCTGTCAATCACAAATCGTTGACGGACATGTTCATAATGCATCTGATACAGTAAATAATAGTTGTTGCAGGATTGAGGACCAGTCATCGTGTAAAAATTGTGATTAATCCAATTCTTTTAGGTCCCAGAAAAAAGGTCTAATCCGAATTTTTGACCTGAACCCAAAACGCTTCGTCCCAGTTCAGGAGCCGTGATCTTTGAGGGCCCTCGAAAGAGAGCGCCTCCTAGAGGCCACGCTGAGCCGGGACGTTCACATGTCTCGTGAAGGGAGCTGAGGGACAAAGTGTGAACTTCATCCGTTGA
The DNA here is from genome assembly GCF_949316205.1 of Platichthys flesus. Lineage (NCBI taxonomy): Eukaryota > Metazoa > Chordata > Actinopteri > Pleuronectiformes > Pleuronectidae > Platichthys > Platichthys flesus. The sequence continues at coordinate 1,282,839 of NC_084947.1, forward strand.
ATCACTCGACTCGATCGTCTGATGTGATCGAGTCGATCGGGAGAAGCTGCTGAATCGAGACATCTTGTCCTTTTCTTGAGTGACAAGAAGAAAACTTCAGCGAGTTTTCACGAAATGTATTTTACCAGTTTAACAGCACTGATGACGCTTCGAGGTCAAAGGTCCCAAAGGTTACGGTCGAACAAAGAGCGCCTGAATGCACCATGTAAACACCGGGGTGGGGGTTTTGGCTTTTGAAAAGAAAAGAGTAGAATTAGTTTGACATGTCTCGAACTGGTGAAATGGCAGCCGCTCCTCGACTGGGACGAAGCGACTGAGGTCACGAGTCAACGGAACCAGAACGTCCATCAAACAAAGTGTTGAGGGAAAAACCTGCAGGACAATGAGCAAGTTCTGAAGAAGTACAATCAGATATCCACAGCCAGCGTTTCTCAAAGCTCTAGAAGGGGGGGGGGGGTTCTGTAAAGGCTGCGACACGGTGGGAGATTCCAGCTCGCCCTGGCCACGGCTCAGCAGAGACCTCAACCTCCAACGGGCTCGAACCACCGAGCTACAACAAACCAGCCAAACAAACACCGGGGATAAATCTCCTCCAAACAAACTCCAACCCGACTCCGACGGCGCGGAGCACCGGGAGAGAGAGTGACCCGAACAGCTGTGAGAGAAAAAACACAAACAACAGGACCGATCAAAAAAGAAAACGTCCAAACTAAACAGACGGAGAAAAGAGAGAGAGAAATAAAACAAATCGGAGGAAAAGGAACCAAACATTCGCTTTGGTGTGCCGGCGTGCACGTGGGCTAATACACACGCACACACACACAGACACACACAGCCAGAGGTACAGTGAACAAAAGTGCTTCAAGTTGGGGAAGTAAGAGAACTAACCCGGTAGAAATACATATAAAACCTTAAATATTACTTTATATACAAAAACTGTAACAGGGCCAATGACTCAGCTGTTTATCTTCAAGTAGGTTTCACTGCATTGTCTTTGTTTTCAGGATTAAAGGTGATATGACCGACCTCGCCGGCAAAGTAATCAATCACTGCTGATTCTTAAATCTGTCCCTGTCCATCGCAGACGACAAGCCCCGCCCCCTCAGCGGCCGAACGCCTCCATCTTCGCCCGGAGATTTAATAAACTGAATATTCATCTGTGTCTGAATCTGAACATAGAAAATATATATATACTTGTGTCTGTTGACCCAGGGTTAGGATTTTGGTGAAGAAGGTGATCTGGAGGGCCGCGTTGACCCATGGGTCCGAGTTATGCACTGCACAACAGAAAGAAAACACAAGGGGGGGGTGGGGGGGGGGGGGTGGGGGGGGGGGGGGGCATGGCTTAGAGGCAAAGCACAGACGGCGTCCGCAGTGAGACAAGACAGAGACGGATAAAGTGCAAAAGACCTAAGGGGGGGGGGGGGGGGGCAGCAGCAAAGAAACAACTCTTTTCTCCTCAAGTCGACAAATCAAACTGAGATGAGAAGCAGAATCTAGTTTGACTTCATGTCGATCAAATCAGAAAATCTGAAATCCTCTCGTCTCCGTGGACGTTTGAAAAGACGGACTCGAACCAGACGAGCGCGAGCGGACCGCTTTGCCTCTAAACCGACAGGAAGCCGCAAACGAGGGGGGGGCGTTCAAGTGTGTGTCTGTGTAATGGTGACCACACACAGTCATATGCATATATACATATGTGCATGACAGCAAATACATATATATGTAGAATCCATGTTCCAATATCTACGTACTAAGAACATTCTCATAGTATTTGTGGATATGTAATCATAGGATGTGTATTTATACTCGTGTCTCATATTACTACACGATGGAATAATACAATCTGTTTTATGACGAGTGACACCGACGTCAGCTTTTCATGTTTCTGCTGCAAAATGGAACCAGCCACAATCGCATTCAGCCAAACACAACAAGTACTGTGCGTGTATTTTATATACACACACACACACACACACACACACACACATTTATGTCAAAAGGAAAATATCAGGTGCTACCAAAAGGGTGCGGGGGGGAAATTCACAATTCAGAAAAAAGATATAAACGGAAAATAATATTAGGTATAAAATCCCACACTACTGCAATCAGATCCGCTGCCACTTTAAAAACAAGCAAGACGCTGCTACACATCCTTAACCAGGATAAACCCCCCCCCCCCACCACCACCCCCCGGTCTCGGACCGGTCATTTGGACTTTAGCAAAGAAAAGCACGCTCAGCTACAGGCGGACACACAACCAGCCCGACACACATCCACTGACACACAACGTGACGGGGAAATGAAATGCTAACCAGTAACATCCATCTGCCATCAGAGCAAAACAAAGAACCTCAACCAAGAACCACACGTTTGAACTAAAGAAGATAAAAATCAGAACAGTCGTCAGAGCGTCGCTGGATGAGGAAAACAAAGACATGTCCTTTGAGTGAAGTCCGTCCCCGGTGGCAGAGCGGGCGCCACATCACCACAATCACTTGTAAGCGTGGATTCACGGTGGGGTGGTGGGGGGGAGGCTCGGAGATGAGTGAGTGAATGAGTTGGAATCGAACCCATGAGCTCTGGAGCCGAAGGAGGACGTACAATCTTCAACGTAAACATCCGGACTCTGACGTGACTTTTCCAGAGGAGTAGCTCCGCCCCCTCGCCGTTCGCTCAGCTTCCTGTTGAGCTGGTGGGCGTGTGCACGTGAGGGAGACGAGCGGGTGACTGTCCGTGGGGGTGTGTCCTCGTCTTGATTTGTTTTGGGGCGGGGTGACTGGTGGTCGGGGAGGGGGGGGGGGGTGATGGGAGGACGCCATCGCTCCACGCAGTTCAGTAAAGATAATTCCAAGGTCAGAGAAAAGGGGGCGTGGCCGCGTCACTCCCACCCGTTGTCCTTGATCATGTGAGCCAGCTCGATGATGAACTTCCCCTCCTTGTACTTCTGACTGCTCTCGAAGGCGTGCTCCTGCAAAACCAGAGCAACACGTCAGTGACGAGGAAGAACATCACCTCAGAGCATCATCATCACACTGCTCTAGATCTCCAGGATCCAGAAGCTTTCACAGATGAATTCAGATCATATTTGATTCACATTGTAAAACTTTCTGATTTAGAGTTTCAACAAACAGACGATGAATCGATCGACAGTGAACAGATGTTTCCTGACATGTCTGTGATATGACAGTGACAACATTTCTCAGACATTTTAATTATTTGATTTAAAAAGCAATAAATCATAAACTAAATCAGAGAAATCATATAATAGAGAATTTAATTTCACGTTTTAATAGCACGCCTGAACACACGTGACCACTCACGCACACTGGACATGTGACCCTGTGAACAGGAAGCAAAACACGAGTGAGGAGGAAACAGCCGTGTGGAGGTCATGTGACAGGAACCTGACGAATCAGTTAAGGCCTCGTGTGGACGATGATATTTTTGTATTATTATTATTTTTAATATTACATGTCTTTTGGCTGACACTATTGTCCAAAGCGACTTACAATTAGTACACTCAACATTTATGAGGGGCCATTTAGGGGTTCAGTATCTTGCCAAGGACACCTCGGCATGCAGAGGGGGAAGAGTGGGGATTGAACCGCCAACCCTCTTGTTTGAGAACGACCACTCTACACTCTACCCCTAGGCCACACTGCCAAGTTTCCAAACTAAAACGTTGTCGTGTTGATGTAACTGAGTCAAGCAGGAAAATAATTCTTCATCTGTTCATTGACCTGATAAACACTAAATACAAGATATGCTGAAAAAGTGAGGTAGCATCATATCAATTGCTCGACTACATTAATAATATCATTATCATCATATCAACTCCTTACAGCTAATGAGACCTCTGAAGCTTCCTGTGGAGGTTTTTACTTTGAGCCGCCTCCTCCTCCTCCTCCTCCTCCTCCTCCTCCTCCTCCTCCTCCTCCTCCTCCTCCTCCTCCTCCTCCTCCTCCTCCTCCTCCTCCTCCTCCTCCTCCTCCTCCTCCTCCTCCTCCTCCTCCTCCTCCTCCTCCTCCTCCTCCTCCTCCTCCTCCTCCTCCTCCTCTCTGAGAACCTCTAATTGTTTGTGTCACTGACTGAAGCTCTAAGTGAGTCCCTGTCTCAGACATTGTTCAGTTATTTTACTCTCTTCTACGGTCACTTCAGACAATTACCGGGACAGACCTCCTCAAACCGGCCTGACAGTTAATCACTGCCGACTCTCAGAGGAGCCGGTCTGGCTGTCGGCAGCCAACCTGTCAGCTCTGTAATTATCTGCCGCTCTAGGAGAGCAGAGAGCAGCTCGGCCTCGGAGCCTGAACACGAACCTGAGCAGAGCAAACTGTCAGCGCGGCTTTAACAGGCGACGCTGCAATGATCCTGTCCTCTTGACCTGTCGCTCCATCATGTGCCAGTTTGGGAGGTCACGTGACCACGGACATACTCCACGGGGGGGGGGGCGGCACACACACACACACACATACACTTTGACTCACGTATTTCCAGCCCAGCGTGGTTTTACAGTTTTCACAGTAGATGTCAGCCACAGCGTGTAAACCCGTGAGGAGAACCCGCTCCTCAGCCGGCCCGCAGCCCACATTCACCCTGCAGACGAGAGGTCAGAGGTCAGAGGTCAGGAGAGAACCACAAGAAGATCTGAAATCACTAAGTGCTGCTCGAATGTTTGGTGAATTTTTGTTTATTCCCTATATAGTGCACTCATTGTTTCCTACAGTGCATCGTGAGAAGTAGTGTGCAACCGATGGTCACTAACCATCATGCATTGCGCTTGTGGCATTGACAGGAAGAGAAATGGCGGAGGGACGAGAGGAGAGAGAGCAGCACGTCTCAGCTCTCTCTCTCTGGAGATTCTTCTCCTTCTTATTCGGATCAAAAATATCTGAATCCTTGTGGTGATAAAGACAAACAGGTTTAGATCCTTTACATTTAATCTAATGTTTCTGAGGCCGTTGTTTGTTTGATGAGAAAACAAACCAATATGTTGATTTCTATATTTTAAAGACGCTCATTTAACGGGAATTTGACCTAAAGTATCAAACTAAAGTGTGAGATAAACGTTTGAATGTATTTTGAATGGCCGACGCTGTTGATGTGATGAGTGAAGTGTGGTTTCCTTGTGACTGTGTCGTCTCCACACAGAAGAGCCACAGAGGGAAGTCCTGGTTATCGGGGGGGGGGGGGGGGGGGGGGGGTTCAGAAACTTGAAACTTTTACCAAGTAAGAAGCCGTAGAATTGTCACATATTCAACAACTGTCAGACTAAACACTGGAGAATATTTACTACAGTGAATACAACTGCAGATAAGTATGGGGTCAAATATTCATATTTCAATTCATATCTTATTTCTGCAGTTAAAGAAATTCACTGAATCTTTGTCTGAAACATTTTGGCACCAAACACGTCTGACGACAGAAAAGTTCTCGGACAAATTAAAACTTCTGCGGCCGTCAGCTGGGACTGGTCTGTTCACACACTGGGGGAACTGGTCTGCACATTAACCAGTAATGAAAATGATCATTCAAACCTCAGATGACTCCCAACAGGGCTGTGATCAACGACTACAACTGAAAGAGACGGATGGAAACTGAACACGTCACACGTCTCCTTCTGGATCACATGCTTCTGCACACGTGTGTTGTTTTTGTTGTTGTTATTGTTATTAGCTTGTGTGTTAACTTCACATGTGGCAGCGTCACCAGCTGCAGTGAGTCGGAGAACAAGTGAAGAACAACACTAAGAACGAGTTGAACTCGGTTTTCAGACTCAGACTGGTTTAACCCCCCCCCCATCACTTTTAATGACAGAGAACCCAAACAGTGAAGGTGAGTTGTGAGACTCGTACTCACACTGAGTTGAACAGGTAGGCTCTTCCCTGGCTGCCTTGAAATGACTGAAACAAGAGAGAGAAACAAAGATGGTGTAAGTTGACATCGAGGAGAAGCAGCAGACGTTTCCTCCATCAACAGAAAAACATCAAACTTCATTTAACGTCGTTAAGAATCAGGTAAAAAGCAGCTGGAAGTTTTATAGACTGTGAAGCGAGTCTATAAAACAAGAATAATCTTAATCTGGATAAAAATCTCTTAATACAACGAGTCACTTCAGTTTTTCTCTCCATGAAGCTCAACATGTTGAGTTTCACCACTGATGCATCGTGTTCGAGATAATCAGCAGAAAAACAAAGCAGCATTTAAAGACAGAAGAGGAGGAGGAGGAGGAGGAGCAGGAAGAAGAAGAGGAAGAAGAAGAAGATTCTCACTCAATGCATTGTGTGTGTGTGTGTGTGTGTGTGTCTCTCTCTCCTCGGGGTGCTGTAAACACAGTTCTTCCCTCGTGAGGCTTAAATGAATGTTAACGTCTTTATGTGTTTAAAAACTAGATGTTAAATTTCCGTGTAACTTTATTACTTCAGTTCAATGTAAACTTTTCAAATGTAACTTTATTTAAACAAATCACTTTCAAGTTATGATTTATTCAAACTAACTCAAGATGATAGAAAACACTCGAGTCTTTACAATCAACTTAGGGAATAAAGTTACATGGGAGTGGAATATGTAATCCAATCACATGAAGTCAGCTGTTTCTCTGGAGCTTCTCCACTTCCAATACCCAGAGACAACCAGAGGTGACCTCCAGTGAATGTGGACAAATATCCTCAGAAAGTTTGATCCCCAAAAAGACAAATTCACAAAGTTGTTTGTTAATATCAACAGAACCAGATCCTGAATTAATCACGGCTCCAGTTTGAACAGCTGCTATAAATAAACCTGAGCAATAAATAACCCCAGGAAACCACAGAGGCTTCTTACAGCTGCCAAGAGAACAGAGTGTGTAATAAAATCTGACTTGATAATATCCTGAGTGGCCATGTGACGTCCTGTGAACACGGAGCAGTGCCCCCCCCCCCCCCCCCCCCCCCCGGCTGCGGTCGAGGGCGCTGAGCTAATTCCACCTAATAGGAGCAGCAGCCGGCTCCTCCGCCGACCACAGCCACCACCACAGAGGCTCAGGGGACCAGTGGGTGACTGCCTGCTCGCCATCCTCTGAACTGGGAGAGTTAGATTTCAGAGCTGAGCGGTTTCTCTTGAAGCCAATTGGATTATTATTATTCTGTCCTGTCGCTGTGGGAGTCGACGTCTCACTGCTCCACCCTCGAGTTCAGTGTTTGTGTGTGAAGTTTGAAATCTACAGACACACACACAGGCTGCAGCAGCAAGACATGTGACCTTTAGCTGTGAGAGGGAACCAGGTGGACCCCTGTGGAGCTGACAACAAGTCGCCTCCACAGTGTTTAGGCCAGAGAGGAGGAGGAGGAGGAGGAGGAGGAGGAATCTGCAGCTCAGCCATCAATTAACCACTGGGACGTCTCCTCCTCTTTCCGCTCGACAGGAACATCAGGAGCAGGAGGATGCTCTAGGTTCAGATGCTCTAGGTTCAGATGCTCTAGGTTCAGATGCTCTAGGTTCAGATGCTCTAGGTTCAGATGCTCTAGGTTCAGATGCTCAGACGCTACAGCAACGTCCGATTAAATCAGGTAAAATGAAAACTAGAATATCAACTTGAAACATATTCACCAGATTCACTATTTGTCCCCCAGACATTCATCATCATGAACCACGAATTATTCGAAAATGTTCTAACAAAGTTGTTGTTCTATCTCGACCAATCACATCCTCTCCTTGAGTTTCCTTGTAATCTGTCCAAAGGTTTTTGTGTGATCCCAACAAACCAGAATGTCACTCAGATGAGCTCATATCTGTGTGATTTCCTTATGAAACCTATATTAATTCACTAGATCCAGATTTGTATTTGGTTCTGCACCATTACACTGAGTCATAAATACCAGTTCTGTGATGTTCTATCTTGCAATGTTTAAGAAAGAATCCTAGATCCCCCCCGATCCAGACCATATTGTTATAACAACTTCCCGACTCGCATCACGTCCTTCAGCCGAGTTTCCTCCGAAGGTTTTCAGAAGTTTTTGCGTAATCTTGCTCACAAATAAAGAAAAAACATAAATATTGAAACATGAATGACGCTGTGAGAAATCCATTAAAATATTAAAGAACGTTTTCATAAAGAGAAAACTGAAATCCAATTTGAATTTCATGGGTTCCTCTCTGTTCCGTCCTTCCACTGCGTTTCATTAAATCCACTCGGTTGTGTTTGTGTAATCTTGTTTACAAACAAACATGACCTCATCAGGGAAGGCAACAAATTTGGATCATGTTTCTTTTTAATGACAGATCCTCCGTCGTCTATCAGGCGACAGGATCCTGCAGGTTCTGAGTGAAAAGCTCCCACAGGTTCTTCTTCTGCTGCAGGTCAATGAAACACCAGCTCCTTTTCTGAATCTGCTGCACGTCTTCATAAAACTCATTCCCGATATGAGAATTCAACAAAGCAAATCTCAAAATCCCTGAATCCTGTGGCCGCCCGGGACTGAGGGGAACAAAGCTGTCAGAAAGAAATCTGCTCCTTCAGCTCGACTCAGAACACGAATCCACCTGGAGAGACGAGACGCCTGCAGAGACGTGTCTCCTCGTGTCTCCTCATGTCTCCTCGCGTCTCCTCGTGTCTCAACGACTGCTTCTGCATCACAGAGGATTTTAATTTGCTCCTTTGAATGTGAACAATAAACAATAAAGATTAACTGGGATAAATTAAGAGTAACTGGAAACTATTAACCGACCTGCTGACATGAACTTGTACCATCTGTCTCAACAGGCGGTTAAATATTAGATATCTTATATTTATAGTCAATAAAAATGATTTAATGTTTAAATGAATGTTAAAAGTCAGTCAGTTCAGACTCCAGAGCAGGTCCCAGTCCTCATTAGAAGAAGAACATTTGAAATATTGTCTTATCAAGAACGTTCAGACGAGCGTTTTAGCTCCTTATGAGAAGTCGCCTCTGTTCATGTTAAACACACAACAACACGAGTCACGTGACCACTCACACACTCTGGACGTGTGTGAACAGGAAGCAGGTTGTTTACTCTGCAGATTCATGAAGGAGGAGCAGCGATGGTGTGAAGTGAGAGCGATGAGGAGGTGGAGACACTGTCCCGTCCTGAAGTACTTGAAATTCTTGAAACAGAAAGTTTCTGACTTGTATCATTATAAAAACTTGGGAGATCAGGGGACGTCCCAGTGAAACCAAACCTATGACATCTTATTGTGAAGGGGACGTTTGCACCAGCCCACACAACATCTGTTTAGAGTCCTGGAGGTTTCGTTAGTGTTGCTGCTCAACAGATACATAAATCCTTGCTGACCCATAATTCACTTGGTTTCAATTATGAAATTAAAAAGCAGCAGCGTTAAATTGTTCTGTCACACGTCAGTCTGCTGTGGGGGGGGGGGGGGGGGGGGGGGGGGGACCGGCTCCCGTTAATGATGGGAAATAAAAAGTGTGATCAATCCATTAGAGCGGCTTCCATCAGCCTGACGAAGGTATAACACCCTCCTCCTCATATTTAGTTTAGTGTGTGGATGTGTGTGTGTGTGTGTGGGGGGGGGGGTGCCACACTTCCCTCTGTGCTCAGGTTAATCTTCTCTTTTGGCTCCGTGTGCATCCTCTCCTGCCGGCTGGCATGAAGCTCGGGAGGAGAAACCGTTTTATTTTTATCCAGGTTCAGGAGACTCCAGCTCTCAAACTGTGACTGTGCTGAGAAACAGAACCGGCAGAGCTTTGCTACGGACACGACCGAGTTATGATTTTCATACTGAGTGTGCAGGGAATGAAAGAATCTCTGAATGAACACGATAAAGATTTGAATATGAGGTGAAAGTCCCTTGGCAGCAAGTCGTGGAAAACACCAGACGACGTGTAATCTTCTCCTGAGCAACATAACCGGCCTCCACGTGTTGATGCTGAGGAGCAGTGATGATGAAACTGAACACACAGAGAACTTATTAATACATCTGGGAAAATATATATCTAGATGTTTATGAGGACAATTCACAGATATTGATCTCTGGAGAAAATCTGCTCTTCACTGTAGAAACTCAACGTGAATCAACAATTAACAGAAACTATTTAACATAAACTCATAATATCTAGTTACAGGATCATAACTGTGAGGATCTGCTGCTTTTCTTCATATCATGGTAAATCATATATCATTAGTAATTCAACACTTCTGGGTTTCGTTGTCTCATTGGACAAAACTAATTATCCAATGATCCTGGAGCTTCAACAGGATGTGATGAGTAATCTGACTTTTTAAAACTGTTTTAAAAAGTAAACAAATTGAAGCCGTCGTGTTTTATACACGAGGAAAAATATTAATATGAATAATTATTGTTAATTTATTCTGGAATACAAAATGTTTTATATCATGAATTTGCATTCATCTCATCTGTGATCACTACAAACGTCTCCCGGCCCTTTTCAGATTTCACAGATTTTAAGAACTTTATGTTTAAAAGTTCGAGTTTAAGTCAAGTTTCTTTTACTGTTTTAAATATATTTTTTTGCTCTCAGTTCTTTTCACTACACTTGGGCTCTACACTGTGAAGTCAGGATCAGAACAGATTATAAACCTTGAATCTCTTTTTCTCAGTTGAACGTCTCGCTACGGAAAGTTTGGAGACTTTATAATTCAGAACCTTCGCTCCTTATCTGGTGTTTTAGCTCCTTTTTCAATTTTATTATTAATTCTGAGACACTTCCTGAGGCTGAGAGTTGGATGTGAGACGTCTGCAGGACGAGTGGATGGTGGAAACAGAGGAGCAGCAGCGTGTTTACTACGAGAGGCCGACAGGAACAGGACCGGCTGTCAGTGGAAGATCCCTGCAGGAAATCCAATTACCATCAAAGTGGATTGTTTAGAGGAACGGGGTCATTTGTTCAAGTGTCACCTTCTGGTACCGACAGCGTGGACACCACGAGTCAACAGAGAGAGTGGGACGTCCCTGGACAGCTGGAGACTCTCTGCGTCTCGCTGAGGGTCAGAGGTCAAAGTTCACACTCACTTTTGTGAAGCACTTTCTCTCTGACTCACTCACTCACTGTCCTGGGGGAAACTCCCTGAGACGTGGCTCCTGTGTGACTGGGATAAATCACCATGTGCTACTGGTTCTGCAGCATTCTCCTGCTCCGGCTTCACGTCTGAGGAGCTTCTGCAAACAATGAGCTGCGACTCCAATCAAACAAACTCTTCGTCGTCTCCAGCCTCCTCCTCCTCCTCCTCCTCGCTGACCTCAGGAGCTCTCACCTCACTACTCACGTCAGAGCTCATAATGCTCCCAGTGTCACGCGGGAGGTGTAGAGCAAAGGTAAATAATGGTTTGATCCTCGTACATCAGGATATAACCTCTGATGTTTATCAATTTATATAATTCTTTTTAAATCAAACTACTTTCTTCACAAAACCACGCGAAGACATTTGCTTTCAAACACGTCCCTAAACTGTAAAGAAGTTCTGTGGGAAGTAACAGTACTTTTATTTGGTTTCTGTATATTTTTCATGTAGCTGTACTTTGCTAATGCAGATTTGCTTTTAACGTGTGTGTGAACGTGTGAATGACGCAACACACGTTCCTGCCGATGGCTTCACACTATTCCAGGTTTACATGTGACGGCTGCGTGTCAGGAAACACACGGATGTGCCAAGAGCGAAGAGGAAGACGAGGACGGCTGCAGAGAACATCAATGTAAATAACGTGGGAATCAAAAGAAGAAGAACAGGGAACACACATTCCTGAGAGAAGCTACTGAAGATATAATGTTGCTGTGAATTTAGAGACGCTGAGAAATAATTCAAAACTGCTCTCAGCCAATTTCTTCCATTCTGTTCTATTGTGATGATTTGAGAATAACTATATTCCATGAAATATAACTATTATTAAATATGGCAACCTTCAGACCTGGCTGCACTTTGTCCTCTTCAGCGTCTGACTGGACATGATGCAACTGTAAAATGAGTTCTGTTTGTTTTTGTCTCTGACGATGATGGAAGACAGGAAGTGGACGGATTCAGGAGATGGAAACACAAACTTATCTCTAGTCTGTTTATTATGGCTGATGTTGTTCTGGGTGTTTAAAATGATTTATTTTTCAAGACCAAACTAGTCGTGTTCATATTTGATGAGTTTTAGAGCCTAGCAATCCTGCTAAGAAACTTACTTAATAATAATAAAAGGTAATAATCAACAAGTTAATGAAATGATCATAAGTTGGAGCTTTGAACACGACAGCTTCCTTTTGCTTTGACTGAATATTTCCCATAAAATCTGAAGAAGCACAGGAACATAATATGATATAATATATAAGATTCTGCACGAGAAATTAAAAATCTTTTCACAAACACAGAATCATTTTCTGAAAAGTCTCAACATCGAGGTTTGTTGTCGCCTGTTTTCCTCGAATCTTTGGTTTGAGACGAACTCTTGTGAATTCAGACTCTTTGTGACTCTCATAATAAACTGAGATCCGGAGTCACGTTGGGTCACAGCCCCACAGAGACTGTACAGAAAACACAGCGTTTAATCACTGTCACATCTGATCTGAGGTCAGGAAACCAGACGAGCAGAGAGACGCACGTTTGGAACATCGATGCTTCTCAGGACAGGAAGTTCACTCAGAGGATTGGGGGGGGGGATTGTTTCTAAAGGTTAAGTTCCGGGAGACGAGTCGGCATCGGGACATTTGTCAAACTAATCTAGTGACAACTCGAGATTTGATTTATCACCTCATTTTACAGCTGATGCTTTTACCCTCAGCTCAAATATTAAGTTCTGACCAAACTTTTCTTTTTAACTCAAATTTTAAAAATGACCCAAACAGTAGAAAAGGTTCAGATCTGAATCAATTGACGATTGGAATTAAATAATAATAAGTTGACGGCTTTGATTAATGATTCATTTAAGATTAACAGTAAAATAAAACTTTCCACAGTTGCTGTTTCTTATTTAAGAGGATTTGCTGCTTTTATCTGATCTTCAAAATAAATAGTTTGATTCCATCGTCTTTGGTAAAAATAATCTATTTAATCAAACCACTAATTAGTAAATATATCAATAATGAAAATAATGTAATTGTGTCCTTTGAACACAAATACTTTTTATCTGTCAGCCTCTCATCTGATTTTAAAACAAATCCCTTTTCGACGACACCCTGGGCTCATCCTCATTATCTGAAATATTCACACGTTAAAAAGAATCAGATGATAAAACCACGAGACCCGTGAGACGCTGGGACCAGACAGATGTTCAACAGCTGCTTCTGTGTCTCTGCTGGAGTCGGGTCGAGAGCTTCAGGTGAACAGAAGCTCCCGTGACACCGAGGTCAAACTGGACTGACGGTGGGAGACGACCCTCGGTCACTGTCGAGTCCCGACCCAGAGACAACTCTCCGTTTAGCTCAGCTGATTTATTGGTTTATAAATATTACAAGGACACATTTTATCAGCCCGACTCACAATGTGATCCAACGATGTGACAATGATTCAGTGTCTGACGTGAATCATTAAAAACATCTGGACTCTGATGAACTCAGACATGAATATCTGCTGCACTGATGAGCGATAATAACATTGAATCATATCTCAGTCAAAAAATATGTAAATAAATAAATAACGTCAGACGAGTCACTGATACAGCTCGGTATCCTTTGATCTGTAAATCTTTACGATAGTGGTACTAAATCGATATTTGAATAATGGTTCTGGTTCTGGTGAGCTGAGCCAGAACGTTATCATGACGCATGACTACATGTTAGCATGAGTCGAGACCAAAAGTTAGCATGAACTAGACCAAACTTTAGCATCAACCAAACTTTAACATGAAACAGGAACAAAACGTTAGCATGAGCCGAGACAACACATGAGCCATGATGAAACGTTAGCATGTGTGAAGCGATGTGTGTTGTGAGATCTGTGACAATTGTGCGTCAGCCCCGATTTAAGTGTTTTCAATGTTTTCTTCTTCTTCTCACAACTACACACCGGCCTGCAGCCTTCGTCATGTATGTGAACACAGCGGACGTCATGTGACACGCTGCGGGGTCTCCACAGGACGAACCGGGCGACTCGGCGAACTCGTACCTTGGAGATGAGCTCGTCGTGATTGGCCAGATGTGCCCGGCAGTGGATGCAGCTGTAGGTGCGGTGGCAGCTGGGCAGGTACGCCTGGAAGGTCTTGGACTTGGTCATCTTCACCATGTCAGTGGGGCCGGGCTCCTCGCTGGCGTCCGGGCTGGCGCTGGACGAGTTGCAGCTCTGCTGGACGTGCTGACAGAAGAAACACTGGAGGATGCAGGCAAAAGCCGTCGTTGTTGAGCAGCGGGTGTGTGGCACGCTCCACACTGACACCACGGAGAAAATCAAACCTGTGACAGAGGGACAGGACACAGCAGGTGAGTGACAGGCTCCACACTTCCTCTTCAGGAGCTCAGGAGCTCGATTGCACTTCTGATAGGAACTCGGCTCATTTGCCGCAGCAATCATTTGATTACAATTACGGTTGGAATATTCCGGGAATATTCAAAGTTGGAAACTTTCCATGGGAATTAATGAGATATACGGGAATATACAGGAATTAACGGGAATAAACTGGAAGTTGTGTTGGTAATTTATACTAACTGTATTTACCTTGTCATATACAGACATAAATATAAACATTTTGTTTTGTCATAGGCTGATTTGAGCCCTGAGGAAACTTTGGGCACTTGACTATATGCTTCTGCATCTTTGTGTCATTCTTAACATAGGTCTTACTCTTTGCACAGTATTTGCAAATGTACACAGCCTCTCCTTCTACATTGGCTTTGGTGAAATGTCTCCACACATGAGATAGTGCACGTGGAATTGCTCTGTAGAATAAGATGAGAAAAAAGCTTGTTAAAAAAACACTATGCAATGCCAGAGATATAAATATTAAGATTAAGATTAAGGTGCAAAACAGCACCGGACGAAAAACAGAGAGAACAATACAAACGACAACTGAGATGAATTCAGACGCCTGCAGGAGAACCAGCTCCACGAGAAAATGAAGACCAGTTCAGGTCCGACAAAGCACAGACGAGAACAGACGAGAACCGACGAGGTCCGACACAGGACAGACGAGGACAGATGAGAACAGACGAGGACCGACGAGAACAGATGAGAACAGACGAGAACAGACGAGAACCGACGAGAACAGACGAGAAAAGAGTTAGCTTAAGAGAGTCGATTATCAGCTAACGTTTGCTAGCTTTAGATAGAAGTTGTGTAATGAATGTAACAGAGTCTGTTTGTTGACTTCCTGAAACCTTGTGGGTTCAAACTAGTGTTAAACAAGTTACACAACAGAGACATGTCACAAACTAGTTCTCACATAGTGAGATTTAATGTTACACAATATTTACAACCAGCAGCTGCTCGGTGTTGATGAAGGCTAACGTTAGCCTGCTAACCCGTTTGGAGGCGAACAGTAAAGTCAACAACTCGCAACTGAAACGTGACGTAAATCAAACAAAATTAGCAAAGTAAACAACCTCAGCTGGATGGTTCTGGTCATTTTAAAGTACGCTAACGTTTTTTTTTACTTTTAAAACTGTGATTCTTGTCAGTTCTTTCTTCTTGTTTACTCAGTTCTAGCTGCTGATTGGACAGCTCCATAGATCAGATGACTTCCAACAACAGGTTCACAGATAACTGACGTATAAAATGTACATTCTTAAATCTGAATCGACTAAACTGGTAAATCACCAGTTAGAAACGTTCAAGTAGTTCTGTTGTTGGTTGAAGACTTGTCTCAGACTTGTCGCCTCAGTTTTCAAATGAAAACATTGTCGTGTGGATTCAGCCTCAGACGCTGACTCATCAATCTGTGGTGCAGGAGTATTTTTACTTTGTGGTTTCGCTGCTTTTACTTGAGTGAAGCGTGCTAGTACTTTTACTTCTGAAGATCAGTGAACGTCTGTTCCCACAGTCAGACGACGGGGGGGGCGGGGCTCTGACATGCTGCGTCTCCTGTCGTTGGTTAAATTTAGACTTTGTGTATTTGATCTGCTCAACCACAGCAGCTTTCACTTCTTGTCTTCACGACAACAACAGGTTCAAAAAAAGGCCAATAACAAAAGATCCACATGTGAGGAGCTGCTGAGAACTTCAGTTTGATTCCAGTGGATTCATGCAACTAGGATGTTAAACGACTTCTCTCATGTTTTACCACCGAACCATAAAACCGTAAAAGTACATCTGTCTGGTAACTTCTACTTCAGTACAGACATTGTCAAAGTATCAGGGACTTATTTCATCTATTTCTTGATAATCTGTCAAAACCTCCTGAGACACATCTGCCTCTGGGTCAGGAGCACAGTGTCTGCTGCAGCTCAGAGCAAACAGAAGCTTCCTGAGTGAGAGCACAATGAAAACGAGCTGCAGCGGCTCCAGAAGTTTCCAGTTGAGCTCGATGTGCTGAAACAGGAAGAGCGGCAGCGAGACACGAGCCCGGCGGCCAGACATGAAAACAAAGGGGCTTCCGCAACTCGACAGGAAGCAGCCGTGACGTGGAGCATGGCTGCTCTGCACACACACACACACACACACACACGTTCACACACACACACATGTTGACACACACACACTTCACACGGCTGGGAGGGTGAGAACTGGGAACTGACCCCGTGGCCCCAGACCAGACATATCTACATCCATACTGAATAATCTGCACAAGTGCTTGAGGAATAATCCCTTTCTGAATTAGCCCAGATTAACCCTGGCAGCTTGTGCAAAGGGAAAAGGTAAACACCCCCCCCCCCCCCCCCACACACACACAACTTGCTTTGTTGGTAAATATCAAATAAAGACAAACACACAACACTTGTGCAGCTTCTTTGTTTCTTTCGATCCTGTCAGCAAGTTGACTCTGATCTTGGTTTTTAACTGTTTCCTGTTGTCGGCCTCCCACTTGAACCCGAACAACAGGACCTTCTCACTGGGGTTTGATCACATGACAGCACTTGGTTTGATGTGTTCTCACCTCGTCAGGAGCCGCTTCACAGTTTCATGTCTGAGTTTTTACTGCAAACACTTGAGATTTCTTCTAAATGGACAGAAAAACAAGGCCGAGCCACTTGAGGAGCGACTGTCTCCTTTGTCCCAGCCTCGTCTCCTCAGCTGCAGAAGTGGAGGAAGTGAGTGAGTGAAGGAGGTGAGTGAAGGAGGTGAGTGAAGGAGGTGAAGGAAGTGAAGTGAACAGGACTGAGGTGAAGTGGACAGGTGGAGAACAGCTGACATCCACACTCAGTGAAAACAAAGACTGTGCAGCTCTGGTATCAGGAAGAGTCCAGACAAAAGACTTGGCTGCTCTGACTCACAAAAAAACAACACAACCACAACACAACGTGTCGCTTCGACTGCCTCAACCTTCATCTGTGTGAGTTCTATCATGACATCACAGCCTCCTCTTCCTCTAATCCTCCTCTTCCTCTGAACGTGTGTCTCTCCAACAAAGAACACACGACGGCAGCAACAGTGTCGCTGCTGCTTTGTTTGTCTGATCCTGGTGCAGTGTGTGACCAACACAACACAACACAACACAACACAACACAGGGCTGTCAGCTGTTGGTTCCCTGCTGTTACTCACCACCTGGGTCAGATGTGAGCAGGACGCTGCAGTCAGCTGTTGTTTGTTGTGTTGTTGTGTTGTTGTTGTTGTGCGGTCAGTCAGGTGGTTGTCGTGTCCCCAGCCCGGGCTCCATGTGTGTGTCGGTGTCCTCCGCTCAGGGTCGAGTCCCGCCGCTGCTGACGCGTCTCATTTTGAGCCGCACGCGCTTTGTTTTGTCTTTTGTGCGAAACGACCTGGCCTCGTTACTTTGTGCACGTCACCAGGTGGGCGGGATAATGAGCCCCGATTGACAGCCCGACGGACCAATGGGAGGCTGCGCTGCCTTCAGGCTCCCGTGGGAAAGATGGACACCAGGCAGAGCGCTTCGTTTCTCTACTCTGGGTTATTTGGGTTCTGTTCTTAATTTGGGGATTTATTTCTAGTTGGTGTTTTGATGAATTATATTTTATTAAGCTCTGCGCAATAAACTGCTTCATTACACTTGTTTGTTTGTGTGCAGAGCTTTTTTCAAACAGTGAACTTTGTGTTCATCCTACCTGGTTTATCTGTCTTTCATCAAATGAAACTGAATGTTCTTTAAGACTGTTGATATATATACTGGACTGATGTTATTTATATATTCAGTACATGTTTTATATGTAAAAATACTTTAATGATAGACACAATTTTTCCATTATGTTAAGAGATGGGTCTTCACATGTGACTCTCTGAGGTTGATTCCCTGTTAGTAGATAGATTTTTGGTAGTTTTACTCTTGTGTCGCACTCTGTTAAGATCTGAGACAAACTGTGATTTGAGAATATGGGATGTACTAATATAATATGATTGATTGACAGTTTTTTTTACTGTTTCAAAGCTCAGTGATTCAGCTCGACATGGAGCATCACAGCAACCAAATTAAACCTGTGACTGCGAAAGAGGAAAAGGTTCTATGAACGTAGTTTTCATGAGATCAACAGCCACGACAAACTAAACATGCAAATTATTGACGGTTCTCAAATATGAAACTCTTTGTCTTTGTCTTACATAACATATGATTCATCTGTACTCAATTAACTTTCCCTGCTTATAATCAATAAAGTTATTGTCATTAAATAAAGTGGTTTGGATTTTCTTTGGTTCATATTTATCTTGATTAGTTCTGTTTTTTTTAAACACCTTAATAAAGCAGACATTGTGTGTTAACTGTAAATAAAAGCTTCTTTCAGTTCAGTTTTCAGGTTGTTGAATGTGGAAACTTCTCCTCTCCTGAAGGTCAGTGCACGTCCAGATGATTTCCTGCAGTAAAACACAAACGCTCCACGTGTGCATATAGAGCGTCTTTGTGTGAGCGTTGTCGGAGCTGATGTGTTATTCACTGCAATAAATTGTAATCATCTACTTTAGTTTCAGGAAGATGAAGCTCACAGTTATTGCTCTGTTCGTGTTGTTGCTGAGATGATTATTTCCCATGCGGCCTGAACGCACCTCAGAGGAGAGGAGGGAGCGTGCAGATCCCCGGATGTGTAAATAAATACAGAATGAGAATATGAATCTGATTCTTGATCTTCCTCAGATATTAGAGCGGTGACGTTTACACCTGCAGCTCCTCGTCTCATCTAAAGCCTCGTTTTCAGATTCTGGACATTTTCACCTGATTCTTCACACAAATAACAAACTGATGATTATTAATAATAATCTGAACCGAAGACTTTGTTAGAATGTGTTAAATAAAAAGATCCTTGTGTATTTTACAAGGATGGAAAAGAATAAGAGAGTCTGATGCTAGACAGCATGTGACACACACACACATACACACACACACACACACTATAGTTAATTTTAGAAACAGATCCATCATCAAGCTTCATCCAAAGTTGTTTACGCACTTTCCCCATTTGAAGGATTCAAGAATCAACTGTACGAGTGGATTTCACCGAACAATGAAGATGAAGATGATTTTCAGTTGCTTCTTATTTCAAATCAAACAGATTCAGTTTGATTCTGTTTGATTCAAAACCCTTCAAATATAAAGAAAAGGACAAACACACACATCAGTAGATTCCTGGAGCAGCTCAGTGAAACAAACCGATGATCGTTTACACATGTTCATATTTGATCGACTCAAACCAAAGTGGATCCTCCTCCTGCAGCAGATGTTTGTGTGTCAGTTCACATCTGCCTGACTCGGCTCTGATCCACATCTGGAATCAGATGATAAGATAAAGATGAATTCTATCAAATCTGAAACCAACCTGGAATCTGCCTTTTTGTGATGCTGAGGAAACGAGGTGCAGCCTGAAGCAAAGACTCATGGGATATTTATCACCATCACCATTGTTGCTTCTATCATCATCATCATCATCATCATCATCATCATCATCATCATCATCATCATCATCATCACTGTGATGCCTGTTTGTGTTCCTCCTGTGTGTTGTTGCTTCACCAGCACCACCAGAGGAAGGGGACGCACGTAAACACATCCTCATCTTCATCCTCATCATCATCATCATCACACTGCAGCTTCCCCTCAGAGGTGGCTGCGCGCGCGCGTGACCGTTATGAAATCCGTCCTCGCGCTGTTTCGTCGCCCGTTCACGTGGCCCGTTAAGCAGCTCCAGAAAAAAACACTGACCGAGATCTGCAGCCGAGGATGAGGAGGATGAGGAGACTCTTCATCCTCTTCATCATCATCATCATCATAACAGAGATGGCGCAGATGATCATGTGACAGCAGCAGAGGAACCGTCAGCTGATGGTTGAGATGTTGAAACCTCGCACACTAATTAATGTAAGAAGATTATTACCGAGGCCTGAACGGTTATATAAAGAAAAGTGTGTCCGATAAATAAACCAGCGGGTCAGAGAACAATAAGGAATATTAATCTATATGAAGATAATAAATTCAACCAGCCTGTGTGATAGAAACTCTTTGAATCTCCAGCTCAAACAAACACCACATAAAGTGTGATTATATAAAGTTGAATGTGTGTAGTTGTGCAGTGAAACTTCACGTGTCCTCAGCGGGTCACCGGATCAACACTCACCGCTGGACCTCGTCCTCTTCCCCCGCCTCAGACACCACAACACGCCGCTGACGATCCTCCGGTGTGTCCCCCGGAGCTCCAGGAGAAGCCAGAGTGTCAGTGTCCTCACAGCGAGAAGACAGATGGAGCCTCCGTCACTGTCCCATGGAGACAGCAGCGGACAAAGACATGAGGGTCCCCGGGTGGAGGTCTCCTCAGAGCGGGTGCATGGTGGGGCTGTCCGGTGCCTGGAGGGTGAGACAGGTCGAGCTGTCCGGTGCCTGGGGGGGGTGAGACAGGTCGAGCTGTCCCGTCTGCGGCCTCTCTATCCTCGGTTCCTAATCAGCTGTGATGCGCATTACGCACAGAAAGCTCCGGGACAGCGGCTGTGCACGATGCGTCACCCGGTGTGTGGTTCAGGCTTCATGCTCCCGGTGGGGATCGAACGTGTGGGAGCTGCGTTCACTGTCAACTTGTTCATGAAAAGTGAAGGAAGAACTGGTTTTATTTCTTCCAGCAGGGATGCGTTTAGGGGCCGTGGGACAAAGGGACGTTTGGGTTCGAGCGTACAGGAAAAGAACCTGGAACATGTCGGGACAAGTTTAACTTCAGGATGAGAAAGATCCTGTTGGGAGTTTAGTTTGTGATAAGACACAAAACACATAAAACACATAAAACACACAAACTGACAGGTGTTTAAAATGGGTCCAATAAAAACAAGTATGAACAAACAAGATATAAAAATTCATCGTTTAAAAGTCGTGGAAAAAGATACGAATAATCTAAATATAAGAAACATTAAAAAATGACTATACAACAAATAGAAGTAAAACTTATGAGCAAAACACATCTTGAGTGCAGTTCAGACTATTTGTTTCCAAAGCTTTTGGCCATTTCTTAAAGAAGAACACAAGATATGGTTGAAAGCTCTGGATGGAGATGGTTTAGTTTATTAACACATGTATTTTTACTTTTAAGTTTAGGCTTGTCTTTTTTATGTGTTTCTCGGTGGCGTCACCGGAAATTATTGTTTAGAAATCAGAGACGCTGTCAGCAGCTGCTGTAACTGTTTCGTGTGTCTATTTTTGGTAAATAGTCACAAGTTTTATTTTTTTTACTTTCACTATTCAGCTCTTAATCCCACAAACATCTGTAACCTCCTCAAAAGTTAAATCAAGTTTACTTCCAGCTGCTGCTTCCAACTTAAACAACAACAACACAGCTTCTCGCCTTCAGAAACTCTTAAATCTGACTTTTGGACGAGACCCTGAAGGCAGCAGCAGCCTAGCTACACAACCGCTTCTAAAAAAAGCGTCCAATCAGCGAAAAGAAGAATCCGCAGCTGGCCAATCCGCTGTGAGGGAGGGCGGGGCCAGAGGATAACAGCCAATCAACCCGAGACCATATTTTCCGTGGCTGAGGATTGTTTTTGACTGTGCGCGGCACCGACACAGACAAGGTGCGCATGCGTGACCGCATTGCGAGCACGTGGTCGAGGCGCAGGAAGTAAACAAACCCAGAGATCAGTCGACTGATGTTTAATCCACGATAGAAAAGCTGAGCTACAAGATGAGGTGAGGGTCATCGTTCGGTCTCATAGATCCATAGTTATAGTCACATCTTATATTTATCAACACATATATCCCTCACTTCACTCCCCCCCCCCCTTTCAAACATAAAGGAGAATCTGTAGAAACCTCCAGTTATCATAAAAACTCCAAAGGTTTAGTATGTCCAGTCTGGGCCACCGTAAAGAATAACAACAATAATAATTAAACATTTAGATATGCATTTGTTAATCCTTTGAAAATCACAGAGTTGGGTCTTAGGGTTTATGTGTTATTAAAGAGTTATTGTGTGTAGTGAAAAGGTTGTTTGGAATGCGTTACCTAACTTAGATTCAAGGCTGAATATTGGACATTATGGTAACAATCTAAAATGACATAGCACAATGACACATTTCCCATTATGTGTCATTATTATATGAGCAAGAGTAACTGGAATGTTTCCTGGTTGAAATCCTGTTATATCTGACATGTATAAACCATATAAGCAGGTGATAGACTGAGGAAAACACTCAAATATAGACACAATGCAGATACTTCGATCCAGGAAACAAGAGGTCATTGTGATTATTTCATTATTGACTGATCTCTTCTTGATTATTATTTATTTTTCTTTCCATAAAATTATCCTAGAGTCAAAGTTAACATACTCAAGTGTCTTGTTCAGTTAACTGACCCTAACCCTAAAGCCTCAAATCCTCTCATATAAAATGATTTAACCAGAAAGCACAGTGGCTTCAGCACCGAGCGGGCCCGAGCACATGCATTCTGAAGTGTTGCATGTTTTGCCTTTTGCCTAAAAAAAATAAATATAACTGAGGAATGGATCTTTAAATAACTTTGTATCTCCGTCTTGTTGTGATGACACTCATCTCAATTTGAAGTTTATCTGATGTAAGCCCTGGTACAAGTACCTCAAAGTAAAATGTGGAATATGAAAAAAAACTCCCCTGCTTTCCGTGCACGTGTTGATTCTCATTTTTATTCTGCTGAAGAAGGAAGGAAGTATTTTTTTATTGTTCCACAAAATAAATGTGAAAGCGCAGAGCAAACAGCCTGGCATTTCAGAATAAAAGTTGGACCTCAGAAAACAAAGTCTCAGTTCACGACAAAATCTAATCAGAGGTTTTATACAAAGATAAATGACAGGACAGGAAACAGGAAGTAACGTGTAACTTCAAAGTACAAAGTTTGATTTGATGCTGTAACCTTTTATACTGAGCTGCATTATTGAGCTTTTATTTTGAATAGTTGTAAACTTGGGCCTGGAGATTGTGTCATAATAATAATATAATTACATGTGTGCTAACACATTGCCTAGTGATATATACCACTAAGGCACACATAATATAAAAACACAACTTTACTCTTTAACAATATAATATAATAAGAGATCGTAAACAGTGAGGCAGCCCTGTTGAGGAGAGGTAGGACTGGTGCTCTTTTCTTTAGGGTTTTAAAACGTGGTAAAAAGAGGGAGTGAACGAGAGAGGGAGGGAGTGAACGGGAGGGGGAGGGAGTGAATGAGAGGGAGGAGCAGAGATCTGTTTCTGTTCACAGGAAGTGAAACTGTTCTTCAGTCTCTGGCTGCAGCTGAAATGGCGCAGCAAGAAGTTCACCTGGACAGAGAAAGATTCTGCTGTTCGATCTGTCTGGATCTACTGAAGGATCCGGTGACTACTGGCTGTGGACACAGCTTCTGTAAGAGCTGTATTAACTCCCACTGGGACAAAGGGGAGGAGAGAGGAAGCTACAGCTGTCCTCAGTGTAGACAGACCTTCACACCGAGGCCTGTCCTGGAGAAAAACACCATGTTAGCTGATTTAGTGGAGGAGCTGAAGAAGACTGGACTCCAAGCTGCTCCTGCTGATCACTGCTATGCTGGACCTGAAGATGTGGCCTGTGATTTCTGCACTGGGAGAAAACTGAAAGCTCTCAAGTCCTGTTTGAATTGTTTGGCCTCTTATTGTGAAAAACACCTCCAGCCTCATCTTCAGGCAGCTCCATTTAAGAAGCACAAGCTGGTGGAGCCCTCGGAGAAGCTCCAGGAGAACATCTGCTCTCGTCACGACGAGGTGATGAAGATGTTCTGCCGCACTGATCAGCAGTGTATCTGTTATCTCTGCTCTGTGGATGAACATAAAGACCACGACACAGTGTCAGCTGCAGCAGAAAGGACTGAGAGGCAGAGAGAGCTCGGGCTGAGGAGACAAACCATCCAGCAGAGAGTCCAGGACACAGAGAAAGACGTGAAGCTGCTTCAACAGGAGGAGGAGGCCCTCAATGGCTCTGCTGATAAAGCAGTGGAGGACAGTGAGGAGATCTTCACTGAGATGATCCGTCTGCTGGAGAAAAGAAGCTCTGATGTGAAGCAGCAGATCAGATCCCAGCAGGAAACTGAAGTGAGTCGAGTCAGAGAGCTTCAGGAGAGACTGGAGCAGGAGATCACTGAGCTGAAGAGGAAAGACCAGGAACTGAAGCAGCTCTCAGACACAGAGGATCACAACGAGTTTCTACACAACTACCCCTCACTGTCACCACTCAGTGGATCTACACACTCATCCAGCTTCAGGATCCGTCCTCTGAGGGACTTTGAGGACGTGACAGCAGCTGTGTCCCAGGTCAGAGGTCGACTACAGGACATTCTGAGTGAGACAGAGACAGAGATTTTACAGATTGTGTCTCAAGTGGATGTTTTACTGCCACAACCAGAACCAGAGACCAGAGCTGACTTCTTAAGATATTCACAGGAAATCACACTGGATCCAAACACAGCAAACAAACATCTGTTATTATCTGAAGGAAACAGAAAAGTAACACGTATGAGAGAAGATCAGTCTTATTCTGATCACCCAGACAGATTCACTTATTGGGAACAGGTCCTGAGTAGAGAGAGTCTGACTGGACGTTGTTACTGGGAGGTGGAGGTGGAGGTGGAGGTGGGGTGGGGAGGAGTTGGTGTAGCAGTCACATACAAGAATATCAGCAGAGCAGGAAACTCAGGTGAATGTAGATTTGGATCAAATGATAAATCTTGGTCATTATCTTGTTATAGAAACAGATATAACTTTCATTACAACAACATCCGGACTCCAGTGTCAGGTCCTGTGTCCTCCAGAGTAGGAGTGTACCTGGATCACAGTGCAGGTGTTCTGTCCTTCTACAGCGTCTCTGACACCATGACTCTCCTCCACAGAGTCCAGACCACATTCACTCAGCCTCTCTATGCTGGAGTTTGGGTTCATGATGATGGATCCACAGCTGAGTTGTGTAAACTCAAATAGACTCAAGTCATTAAAGCAGTGATTTAGATTCTGTGTGTAAATCTTTAACTTCTCTTGTCTCCATGTTTGTTGATCAAAGTTCATTGTGGTGAAGTTTCTGCTCCGCACAGAGATCAGCTGTCAATCAAACACTGACCTTCCTTTATCACACATATTCAGTTCTCACTTTGTAAAGACAGAAATCTATAATTACACTGACATGAATGTGTTTGAAAGAACTGATGTTTGTGTTGTTTTCTGAATCAAAGTAGAAATCAGGTTGTGATGTTTTAGAACCTGTGTTGATCCTGATCCTCATCATTGAGCTGATTCTTTGTTCTGTTCTTTTCCACATGTGTTATGGGATGTTTGGTCTCATTGTAAATGTGGAACCTGGTTTGTTTTCATCACGGCTCATCTCTGTAAAGTGTGAATCCACTCGTCCTCATTGTATTTACATGTTTAGTGAACGTGCATATTGATCTGCTGCTGTGTAGGTTTCTGTTCTTTCTGATTTTCCTGATCTGAACCAGCAGGTCCACTGGAGAGTGTCCTGATCGAGTCCCTGAGGGTTTGATCTGCAGCTCTCCTCACATGTGTTTCTTATACATGTGATTATACATTTAAATCTCTTATATATGTTTAAAGCAATAAAAATCTAATGTGTGAAGAAGCTGAAGTTGAAATAAAGAATAAATCCAGTCTGTTCTTCTGTCTTCATTCAAAGCTGATGGAGACAAAGTGAAACCTGAATACCTGAAGCAGTTCTCCTCCTGAAACTCCACAAACGTAACTTATGACTATAACTATGGATCTATGAAACATAAGGATGACGTCACCACGGCCTTTACCTTGAATCATGCCCTCATCTCCTGAACCTCGAGACCATATATCCACACAGGGCCGGCCATAGCACATTTGGCGCTCTAGGCAAGCTTCACTCCTGCTGTCATTTACTGATTTCTCTAATGAAACTACTTAAAATACTGTTAAAGTAATTAAATACAATATTTTGGGCCATACCACATATAGAAGGGGCCGCGAAAAACTCTGCCTTGATTTGCTCGGCGCAGTTTTTGGCGCCCCCCTCTGAGTGGCGCCCTAGGCACCCGTCTATGTCGCCTGTAGGAAAGACCGGCCCTGGTTTGTATCCTCCACGTGTTTCCTCCACGTGACCTTTATTTCTCACATCACAGGTAGAAATGTTTTATTTTACATTTTATATTTTACAACAACAATGTTAAACTCGAATTTACATATTTCCTTTATTATAACCCAGGTTAAAATCGCTGGAACGATACAGTGAATTTTATTATAATACTTCATATCAAACATAACTCATCTTCAAAATAAAGCAGATTCTGTTCACATGGAAGCGAACTCATTAAATTTGGACCTCGACGGCTCCGGTAGTGAATGACATTAATTTATAAAGCAAAGGACAAAGACCGTGCCAGATGTTTTAGCCTGAACAACAGCGCCCCCTAGAGGACACAGTGGATTAACGTGGCTTCAACTCAGCAGGGGAGTTTCATGTCTTTGTTCATATCAGATTTTAAAAACTGAAATTAGTTTTCATGGTTAAAATATATGAAGAGATTCTTCTAGAACAGACTCGGGATATTTAAAAGTCCTCAGATCTTTTAGTTGCAGCACATCAATGTAAAGAATGTTTTACCAGTAAAATGTTTTTAAAGTTTCAAAAGTAGTAGGAGTTAAATTCTGGAGAACCTGACGTCCTGATGATTCAAATAAAAGATTATTTTATGAACATGAGATTTTATTCTTTACTCTTATCAAACACATGAACATGAATCACCATGTGTGGCTGCAGGGGGCGCTGTTTCTCAGCATAAGTTACATAACCGTTGATTTATGATTTTAATGTTTATATAGTTTGTAAACAGACGAATCAACAGTGTCTAAGCATCATTAAGCAGAAGTGTGATATATAACAGTGGCAGACAATAAGAGCCACACGTCATGTTTCGGAGTAATAAACCAGTTTTATTAAGAATTTCCACTCGTGTCATTAAACATTAAACATTGATCGTTTCCTCCACGAAGCTTCTGCACGCGAGGACGTGAGAATCTGGATGGTGGCTCAAAAACACACGTCACAGACTTGGTTCAGTGTTTTTAATGTCTATTCGAATGTCTTGGCAGAGTTGCGAAGAGAAAAGATCTTTTCAAAGTGGCCGTCGGTTTTTAATAACAGCCCAGAAAACGTTTGTTCAAGTCAAAATCCTTCAAATGATAAAATGAAACCAATCGATTCAAACTGTTTCTGTGGCAGATCGAAACACAACCGAGGAGCTCCAGGTTTTTACTTTTGCTTTGAGAAAAAGTTAAACTACACAATTAAAGGTTTATACTGATCAAAAACATACAGAGTGAAGAAGTTCCACTGGAGACGACGAGATTAGTGTCCGATAGAAACATAACATTCATCTTACCATAAAAATATCTGCACAAAAACAATCAAAGAAAAGAACCAAC
The DNA here is from genome assembly GCF_949316205.1 of Platichthys flesus. Lineage (NCBI taxonomy): Eukaryota > Metazoa > Chordata > Actinopteri > Pleuronectiformes > Pleuronectidae > Platichthys > Platichthys flesus. The sequence goes on from NC_084947.1 coordinate 1,310,749, forward strand.
AAAAAAAAGAAGAAAGGATAATGCAAAAAATATAAATGTTTGCTTTTCATCTTTTCAATACAGTCACAAATCACACAGCTGTGGCAAAGGATTCTCTTTAAAATGTACAGAGCTGAAAGATAAGGATCCCCCCCCCCAACCCAGACTTGATTGTGTTCATTTTTAAGAGCGTATACTGCGAGTACAACGGATCCCGACTAAACAGAAGCTGCACGTCAAATCTTGGATATCAAGACTATCAAAAAAGGCACAAACAGACGCACAAAGAACTCAGCAGAAGCTTCTTTTTTTTTAATACAACTAATATCAGGAAGGTTTTTCCAGTCCCCCCCCCCCTCCCCCAAAAGAAAAACAAAAAGACTATCTACAGGCGAGTCCCAGCAGGCACCTCGGATTACCAGTCCCATCCCAGTCCCGTCCCACTGCTGCTGCTGCAGAAGCAAGTGCATTTAGTAAGTGTGTGACAGACGAGTGTGAGGACGAGCGGGACAGACGCGTCTCTACCTCACGTCTCTGCAGGGGAAACGTGGGAGTGCAAAAAACTGTCCTTACTGAAATCAGTTTTGGTCATAACGTCGTTTTTAATAAATCTCAGTGGACAGAAAAAAGAGGAAACTGAGAACAATGGTTTTAGGTTCTTTCCCAGTGAAACCTGATCAAACTTCACTGTGGATCCAGAGTTGTGTTGTTTTTTTTTTACATTGTGAGACATCGTTTTGTTTCTTTTTTACATTTCACAAATTTTCTGAAAATCATTGATGGATCTTGATGAAACTGAAAAAACATCAATATGTTTTATCATTGAAGTCATTCATCAAGCACAATATTAAACATTGACATCATCTGAAACTAGCCTGGACTCTCAAACCGTCATTTATCTGAAGTCATCCAGGATTTCCTTTAGACCAAACCATATGTATACAAATTGAATAATGATGGAAATTGACGTAAATGTATCTACATTAGCAGCAAATTACAAATTTATTCCCAGAAAACTTGCTTTGATTATTTTATCAATTACAACACAAACATTTGTCGTCTCAGCTGAATCTGAAAATCTCCACATCATCTGTAAATGTGGTTTCTGTCGCCCTCCAGTGGTTCAACTCGTCACTGACTCCTCACTCTGTCCACTGTGATTTACTTTGACCAGAAGTGTCTTTAAAACTCAAACTTGCCTCTGACGTGTGAGTAAATGCAGAATAAGAATCTTCTGATAGAAATCGTGAGTTTGCAGCTCGAGCCTGAAACAGAGTGTCACACGTCAGTGAGAATGAGAAGAAGAAGAAGAAGAAGAAGCAGTTCTGACATCATCTCCTTTTAGGTTTAAATCTCTAATTTCTTTCTTTAAGTGCCGACAGAGACGGTTCTGACTTTCATCTCCTGGGAGCGGCTTTAGTGTCGGATGTGGTTCTGCTTTGATTTGATCTTCAGGGACTTTAATCTGACCAGAGTCCAGATTCACCACGACACTGAGGCTCCTGAACAATGAACACGAGACGCTGCAGTGAAGCTGGAGATAAAAAGACCGAACCACTCAAATCCACAAATATGATCCATGAGGTCATAACTTCTTTCACTTGAAAGGAAACCTAATTCAACAGTCTTCACTCAGCAGCTGGTTTGGACTTCTTCTGCAGGTCTGTGTTGATTCATCTCTTCTTCTATTTGAGTGAAAGCGCAGTCGCCTGCTGACGCTGCCCTCTACTGTCGTCTGAGTGGAACTGTGCAATTACAGCAGAAGAGAAAAGTCTCAGAGGACACGATCAGCTTCATGTGAGGATTCTTCTAACAGCGTGACGTCTGGATCCCGGTTCTCAGGTTCAGGAAACAACAGGTTTGTGTTGTACTTGGTATAAATACCGATATATGGTTATTCTCCTATTTGCGACCACAACAGCGTCGATGTCTCTGCATCACGAGGAGACTGGAAACTGTGGGAACGAGCATCGATGGAGGGGAAAACTAAAAGAGACGAGAATGCTGGAGAAGGAGAGCAGACAAAGCACCGTGTGGTCGGGAGGTGTGATTAACCACCGGGGGTCGAAGGTCAGAGCCGGTGCGCGCCCCCCCCCCCCCCCCCGCGGCTCTGCCCGGCTCGTGTGGCACTTAACATCCTGGTCTTTGTATACAGAGCTTTTTAACAGTCATGCAAAGGGCACAGTTGTTTTCTGACAAGGCGAGAGAGAAAGACACAGGCCGAAGGAAAAACTAAAACACGGGACAGGAGGAAAAGAGGAGGCGCGACCCCGAGCTGAATTCCCCCCCGACGCGGCGACTTCCCCCGAATATGAAAAACATTCTCCTCACAACACGCGTGTGGATCCATCTTCACGTTTCCTTCAGGTTCTCGTGGCTAAGGCAGAAATCGAAGGTGAAACTTTTCAGCGCATCATGAAATGTGATTTTTTTAAATCACCGACTCACTGAAGCCGATGAGAAATAAAAACGGGCGTTTTTTCTAAATGTTTTTTGATAAAAAGAAAAAGGTTATAAATTCATCTGATTCACCTTCTGTCGTCCCACCTGCCGTTAAAATATCTTAAGACTCTTCAGGCTGTATATATCTATTTATATATTCATATTTATATGTATGTATTTGCATTCGGGCCTTGGTGAGGGGGTTTAGCGATGGCTCATGGCCCCCAGAGGATGATCCCTTGACTTCATTGCATAAATCAGTTGATTTCATTTGAGTTTTTCGTTTTGTCAAAAGAGCCAAAGCGGGCGAGAGAGAGATCCTCGCTTGTAACAGTGCCTCTAAGGTGAGAGAATTCAAAAGACCCTTTGATTTTAACGATGAATCTTTCTACGTATTAAACCGTTGTTTTGTGCGATGTGGGCGGAGCCATCACAGCTCGTCTATCGCTGGACATGAAAAGGTCGTGAATAAGAAAAGCCAGAGCCAAACGCCTTTGAGACACAAACACACACAAATTGTTTATCTTGGCTTAAATCACAAAAATCCCCCCCCCCCAAAAACTGTAAGCTGTGATCTGCCCCCCCTCCCTCACCCTTCACCTCCGGGAGAAAGAGACGTGATGTTTGATTGATTGATTGATTCCTGACGCCATTCCTGAGTAAAGTGGACTTGACGAGTGAGACCCAGGGAATCCAGGTGATGTGGAAAAGCAGGAGAAAGAAAAGAGAATAGATATTTATATCACAGCAACAGTGTGGAGGCAGGGAGGAGCAGGGAGGAGCCGGGAGGAGCAGGGAGGAGCAGGGAGGAGCCGGGAGGAGCAGTGGCCCGTCCACAGAGATCTGCAGGGAGAAGAAACAACCAGCTGAAATCCACTGACTCAAACAGGACTGAGTGAACTGGTTTACATGCTCCCCTCGTGGACTTGAACCCGTTAGCACCTGAGGCTGCTCCCGACTCAAGAGTGAAGCACGAGCTCATTAAAGACGACATGCTCGGTGAAAACGAATCAGACGGCAGGTTACTGCTACACCTTCCACCTCCACTCCGTCCTACGCTCTGATTGGACTTTACTGCAGGTAACAGGAAGTATATGATTACTTCATAAAGACACACGTGTCATCCAGCTGTAAAGAGAGGAAGACGTAAACGTTGCACCAGGTCTTAAAGGTGCAGATGTGGCATCAGGTGGAAACGGGTTGAAGGAAGCATGTAAACCTCAGTGTAACATCCATGACTTTAGATTTAAAACAGAACTTTGTGTTTCTTTAAAGTGCCAGCTCAGATAGAAGTGGTTTCACCCTCATGTGAGATCTTAACTCCATGAGGAACCCCTCGGCCCCTCTCTGGGTTCATGGTGGTTCCTTCCAGACTGGGAACTCACCTGTGTGAGATGTTAGGACCTGAAGGCTTGCTGGAAACGTGCCGTCTCTTCAAAGATGAGCTCCTTCAGCGTCTCCTTGGGGAGATCATCCAGCTCCATGTCAAACTTGAACGGAGCCTCGGCGACGGGCTGCACAGGACGACAGAGACAAACTGCTTTGAACCTTTAGGGACTAGGACAGACGTGAAGGACTATGTCCCAGAATGAAGCTGTTTTCAGACGGTGACATCTGAAGACGGAGCCACGTGAGGGTCTCACCTCGTCTGTGGGGTCGTAGTATTGCTCCAGGTAAGGATGAGCCAGGGCCTCCTCCACCTCGATCCTCTTGTGAGGGTTAAAGGTCAACATCTTGTCCAACAGGTCCAGAGCTGCAGCGCAAATGACACATCAGCAAAAGGAGGAGTTGATGTCAGTGATTTGGAAACAACCGTCTCCTCAGCAGAGCAACACCCTGCACACTGAGGAGGACTACACTCATTTCTAATGGTACACATTTGAGAAGGAGCTGCAGTGTTTCCTCTGGGATTCATTCTGTGATATTGTGAGTGCAGAGGTCGTCCGGGCTCTGACCTTTGGGGTCGGCGTTGGGGAAGAGGCGGTTCCACGGCACTTTGCAGCGCAGGGGCAGCGACAGCAGGTAGTTCCTGGCCTTGATGTTGATGATGCAGTTGAGATCCTCCTGAGAGGGAGAACCCAGGATCCCTGAGGAAGAAGAGATGACATCATATCATCAGGGGCACACAACGCTACACAAAACACACTGTGTCCTACCTCGGCCTCAACCTGCAGTCAAACAGGGACATATTGAGTGTTATGATAGAATTGTATCTGTAATTAAGAAGCAAGTGGGCACATTGTAATACTTTATATTTCCCACATCCAAGTTGGCTGAGATCTGCTATTAAGCTGCTGCTTCACAGGAAACATGGTTCACACTCTTTACTGGTTCAGATTTTTACCCAGAATGTGGTTGAGCTGATCCAAGTAGTGTTTCCCAGGGAAGATCGGCCTGTTGGACAACATCTCGGCCAGGATGCAGCCCACTGACCAGATGTCTATGGACTTGGTGTAGCCCTGATGGAGACAAAGACACAGTCACACTAAAGGTCAGTGAATTCAAACAGAATCTATTTTGGTCTGGCAGCAACAACAGAGGCTGAGGTCTGGAGATGTGAGGACCTCCGTGTGAACTGGTTTACTGTATCAGACCATTTGCAGGATTCAGAAAACAAAGTTTATAATTCGATTGGGATTTAAAAGAATATAAGAAACCTCTGATTTAAACTGAAATCAAATTCATGACAAAGCTGAGCTACTCATCTGAACCTTTTCTGCTCACCCACCTTGGAGTTGAGCATGATCTCAGGTGCTCGGTACCAGCGGGTGGCCACGTACTCTGTGAGGAACCCGGTGTGGTCGTGGTCGGGATCGGCCACACGAGCCAAACCAAAATCACAGATCTGCACAAAGACGAGACACAACACGACAATGAGCGGCTCTCCTCTGTAAACACGATGGTCAGACACACATTATTATCAACAACTTATCAAATAGTGCATCTGTCTGTTTGAGTGAATGGTGGGTGTCGGGAGCCGACCTTGAGGTCACAGGTGGTGTTGAGCAGGAGGTTGGAAGGCTTCAGGTCGCGGTGCAGCACGTTGGCAGAGTGGATGTACTTGAGCCCACGGAGGATCTGGTAGAGGAAGTAGCAGATGTGGTCGTTGCTCAGGTGCTGAGTCTTCAGGAGCTTGTACAGGTCGGTCTCCATGAGGTCCTGGACGATGTATCTGCACGTTTACACGTTAAAGAACTTGTACAACAAAATACACAAGTAGAAAACGTTGTCCCGGCCCGGATGAGTCACGTTCGTATTCCTATCTGGTGCACGTGGATATGTTCTGTGAGAAATAAGGATCCTAGAGATGTTGCTGTTAAGAGCCCTCGTTAAGACGACTGGTTTCCACTGAGCAAAAGAGAGTCGGCACATCACCAGTAGAACACCACACACACACACTACATGAAGAAAGCAGGATTATGGAGTACAGTAGCTGCTGGGCTACAGTGAAGAGCGTCTCGGCCAAATATACAGTGACAGGCGGCGATTATGTAATAAAACACAACTGAACATCTCCGGTCTGCAAAGGGTGGTCGAGTGTAAGAGCCTCAGCTGGAGACACTTCAATCTCTGAGCTCTCATCTCAGAGGATGGAGTTCGTCACATGATTCTTTCTGCAGTGGTCACATGACGTGTCAGCTGAGGAAGGTGAGAAGGATACACGTCCTTCATCTGGTCGATGGTCGGCGTGCGGATGATGTCGTTGATCCCGATGATGTTCTCGTGTTTGAAGCGCAGCAGGATCTTGATTTCTCTCAGAGTGCGCTGGCAGTAGGTCTGGTGCTCGAAGGGGCTGATCTTCTTGATGGCCACGCGCACCTTGTTCTCCCGGTCGTGGGCGGCGCTGGAAAACAAACACAGGAGACTGAGATTTTACACATTTGAAATAGAAACATTGATATTTGTGTCTTCTGTTTTTGACGACGGTTAATTTTGAGAATCAGGCTGAATTTGATGTTTTTATTTATTTAAAGTCTAATGAATGAATGAAAGCAGCTCTGCTCCAGTTTGTCATACTGGTTTCTGAAATCCAATAAAGAAAAGCTTTACATGTACAGGAAATAATAAAAACATGTCTGCAAGCACTGGATGTCTGAGTCCGTCGCATCTCACACAACGCTGAGGAGGTTTCTGTCAAAATGGAAACCAGAGTGTGATGGCTGGAATCTGCCTGGAACTCATCTTCTCACGAGGAGCCATGATGGCCACCAGCTTCAAGAAGATCCTGACCAACACGTGAACAGAGACGTTCATGTGATGCAAACAGGAAGGATTTCCTCCGAGCACCAGGAGACGAGGAGGAGCAGAGGAACGTGACAGTGACTCCAGCTCGGTTCTCGCCTGAAGGCCTTTTTCTTTCCAGGATGACGTCCACTGTTTACTGAAGGTGGGCGTCATTCATCACTCGCTGCTTCTTTGCATTAACACGTGACAACACGCTCGTGGATCTCTGCAGTCACTGGAGAGCAGTGGATTTGTGTTAGGTTTGCATGTTGTGTTACAGTTTGTTTGCCACTCGCGACCTCACCTTTGTTCCGAGAGTAAAACATCTGAATTATGATGATTCAAGATATTTTTTATGCATAATGCAGTAACAACCAACAAAGGGATTTACTGTTTTGAATGTCTGACTAATTGTCTGAGTGTGTCTACACCCAGAAGATTAAATGTTCACTTCCCCTCAAACGTCTTGTCCCTGCCTGTGATGAGACATGTCCTCCACACCAAGGAGCAGTCCAGGTACAGACACGTCCACCGACTCGTCTCCGGCTCCTTTCACCGTCTGATTCAACTTTCTCACGCTCACTTCACCGGAGATATTTAAACATAAAAAGAGAAGAAGTAGAAACGCTGGCTCATGATCCGACGTCTCCAGCAGCAGGAGAGTGAGCTCACACTTTCCCTTTCACTACCCAGGTTATGTAAAATGATGCACAGAAATAAAAACTAAATGACGTCACAGTGAAGTTCCACTCAGAGTTCTGGATATAAAATATCAGCTATTTATCATTTAATCCATTTAAAACGTTGTCATAACAAACAGATGAATTCTCGCTCTACAGACCAAATCGTGTTATGACCACAGATTTATTATGAGTTCAGCCTAGTAAGACCATTCTCCTAATTCACAGAGTGGGTCATGAAAGGATTGTTGGGGCGTTGCCATCGAGTGCAGGGAGTGATTCATCCAGAGGCTCTGCTTGCGTCTCATGTTCCAGGAGATTAATGACTTCTTAGGCACATTGAGGTTCTAGTGAAACGACAAACACTCAGACCACCTAGTTCCAAGTCTGTGGTGAGGAATGAGAATCGCCCAGACGTCTTCAGTGCTCAGGAAGTGACGCATCACAACGTCCGACTCACAAGCCGCTGCCAACAGACACACACAACAGACACACACACACGACTCCAGGACTTTCTGCATCTATGAGTCCTCTGCTCTCTCACTGATGCAACTCGCTGCCATTTGGTGCAATCGCAAAAAAAAAAAAAGACTAAATTGCCGAACAGAGCCGTTCTCCAGGAGGGACAAACAGCAGCCGGGCAATATCAATGGTTTCCTGAAGACGCAGCGTTCACATGCAGCCGAGTGTGGGTTTTTATTTCTGCACGTTAAAAACAGAAAAGACTGAAAAACGCCCACGAGAAAGCAAGGAAACGAGTTGCTATAGGGACGGGGGCGTCGGGACTGGAATGTAAACGCCTTCTGCGAGGGAAGTACGAGTGACCTTCCTCTCCACTTGTGTGTGTCTGTGTGTGTCTGTGTGTGTGTGTGTGTGTGTGTGTGTGTGTGTGTGGGAGGAGAGCGTTCTCCGTGTTACTGTTCACCACCAGCAGATCCCCTCGTGTACACACAGGCAGGGAGCTGCTGGTTCCACTCCGCTTGGCACCGACCGGCTGTTTGTTCACATACAGTCAATGGTTCGTTCTCACTCGTTACATCAGAGCACAAGAAAAATGTCTTTGAAAATGATATTTTATCACACAGCGTGATAAAATATCATTTTCATTATGTTCTCATGCAAACGGCAGCAGGGAAAGAAATGGCTTTTAAAAGTAGATGCCTGACTAATACAGATTTTTTGGGGATGATGCAGATTCTGATAAATGGGGTAAAAAATTCCAGATGCCAATTTATCAGCAAATATAAACATATAACACAAAAAACGTCAATTATTATTAACCAAATAAAAAGAGACACAAATACGACCAAATATATAAAACTTGAAGGGAGCAAATACAATTTTCTATGAACATGAATAAACATATGAACAGTTTCTGCCTTTTTCATTCTGTAAAATCAATGTTTTCATATCAGTAAAGATAAATGTTGATACTTGTTTGTCCGTGAAAGTCTCATATTGGTTTTAATCAGCCAACAGATAAATGGTTGTCGTGCTCCAGTAAGAACTGAACGAACTGTCTGACAGTGAACTGGCTCATTGATAAGTTCAGACTTCTCCAGTTCAGACAAACAGTTTGTTGGATGGGTTCAGGGAGTTTGAAAGAATAATAGTATAAAATTAATTAACTTTAATATTGGGGTAAATCGTCACCAATAAAAATCGACCTATAGGAAACGCTGGTGTTCAAATATCATAACAACCATTCAGTCACAATGTTAAAGATCTAAAAGCCTCTTAACTTGATGATTCTGAAGACGATTATCAGATCAACAGAAATCGATGTTTAACTGAAGTCAGCTGCACCTTTGTGTGATGTGTTTAAAAGATCTGAACAGATAACACAACTTGTACACATATGTCGACCAGTGTGTTTGTGTTAAATTATGTGTAAACTGAACTTTATAAAACAAGAGTTACACATTTGCAGGGATTTAATGTCACATATCTACTTGTCCATAAACACAACTCTCTTGATGTCCTGCAACGAGGACAATCTGGACTCGAGATTTCACAATGTTTGCTGAGGCAAGCCCCACAGTCCGTTTGACCAGGCATGAAACAGAGGGAACTTTCTGAGGAAGTACAAAGTTCACTGGGCTGAGAGTGTAGTGGTATCAAGACGCTTGACTCAGGCTGACTCTGGAGCAGCTCTTATCACTGAGGACTGTTGCTCTCAGGTTCTAGAGACTTGAGAAGCAGAAGCTACAACCTCACAGTTTCTCATCGATTCTGACGCGACTTGGTCACAACTGGTAGAAACACACACATCCAGCTGAGGATGGCAGCTTCTAAATAAACCTGAGTCATTCCTCAGAGCTAGAAACCTTAGACCCATTTAGACCCAAGGTGCTGAATGAACATATGACCTTCTGAAACCTGAGGGTTTTCTGAGGAGCTGAATCATTTAACATTTTTATATTTCAGGGACAAGACACTCAAACATTTAATAACTTAAACATCTGGCCTCCGTTGTAAAACAGTTTCCTCTAAAACTTTGTGAACTCTAAAAGAAACAACAACAACAAACACACAAGCATTTGAGTGAATCACAAAGTATTTCATCAGTCACAATCGTGGGGAGAAGCACACAAACGTTGCATCCGGCCATAATGGGGACACGCACACATGTGTGTGTCTTCCTGTCTCAAAGGGCTGAAGGTTTAACACAACACACCAGTGTCCTGAGCTGAAAGGATTTATCAATCTATTTGAATAGCTGCTTATTCTTTAAGGGCATTTTCAGCCTGAAATCACCATAATAATAATAATAATAATAATAATAATAATAATGCAGTCATAGGAACAGGTTCTTGTAATTGGAGTGAAGAGATGTGGTGATGACAGAGCTCCACTGTGTCCTCTGCTGTCTTCTAACGGAGGACAAGCTCGGAGACGACTTTCCTATCTCCCCTGCTCCTGTATGTTGCAGTGCAGAGGGGGGGGGGGGGGGGGGGGGGGCTCTGTTTCCAAGGAGATGGGGATACAAGGCTTTACACTGCAGCCGCTGTGTTATGAAACAGGGCTGTTACCATGGCAATGTTCAGGGGGTTGGCTTGAAGGAAGGGGGGGGGGGGGCAGCTGACTATGCTTCAGGGTAACATGTCCCCACAAAGTGCAGATACATGAACGTCCACACACACAGACGGACAGTGTGGCAGCTCGGAGGGCGGGCATCGAACAGTGACGCTGTCAGTCGGCTGCAGGATCAGGTTGAATTAGAATCGTCTTTTAGAGAAGTTACATTTTTAATAACACACACACACGTGTAACTCAGCCTAATCCAGAATTCACTCATGGCCTCAACATGTGGATGAATCCGCTCTTTACTTTGAAATGTGCACTTCCTGTCACTGCATGTAAGTTAACCACAGCTGGTGACGGAGCTGCTGGTGTTTACCAGAACCCTCCACTGTAAGCTCACTTCACGTGATCAAGTGGCTCTGAGACGGATTCGAACCTTCAGTCGGTGAAATGCATCCTCAAGTAACCGCTCAGCAAAATACAGTGCACACTTGAAACATGAAATATGGACGTGCAACATGTTAATGGTTAGAGAAGATTATCGGCCCAATAACACGACACACGACTCGACTTCCTGTCCAATATCAGACGACATCATTTCAGAAAATAACTCAAATCAAAAGAGTGAAACCACAAACGTCCTGATTTCAGAGAAACCAACAGGAAAGTCTAAAGCTGAAGAGACACAATCGCACTTTTCTGATTTCAACACACAGACGACACTAAAACCAAACTTCTATTACTAAGTAAACGAGTCGGTTTGGATTCTGACTCTTTATCAGAGCGTCCGTATCAAATAAACGTTCATTTACCAACAGCTGTAAAAAGAAGAAACGTGTGTAAATAACTGTGCGTCCACAATAAAACATGTTTATGACACGTTGAAACGACCGTTGAGTTTGACCACCTGTCGTCCAAGGTCTGGTTCAACGTCAGGTTTCAATGTAAACACAGACTTAAGAATTTAGTAGAGTTCAGCTTCGGGAGCCCTTCCTATAAAGACATGAATGACTGTGCCCATGAGCACGCAGGCACTCCCTGATTCAGTGAAACCACTGTGTTACTGGCAGCAGTCGGGTGCTGATCACACACGTGGAGTCTCCGGTTCAGATCCTTATCAGTCGGAGATTCCATCAACGGCCGAATCTCTAGATCTGGAGTGTGTTTTATGTACGTCAAAAAGGACAATACTTTAGTTTATTAATTTAAAATGTATTATCTAAAATACCAAGACTGCAAGGTTCTGTTACTGTTCTCTACTGTCACCGTCCAATTACAAAGAAAATATTTCAATAACTTTTTGTTTTTAAAACACAATAAAAGTTGTCACCTTGGACGTGTTGGTCATTTCAGAGACTAAACAATAAAAATCAAAGCTGAAAAACGAATCAGAATTTTAAATAATTGATGTGCAGGGTTTTTCAAAGGCCGAGGATTTCCTGCAACAACTCACAAAATGAACCGAGTGTGTTTAGCGACTGTCCATAAACATCCCGTTTCATAAACTGTGAAGTTGTAAATGAAGTCGTTAACATGTAGCTGACAGAGCGGTGAGACCCACGGGACTCAGCCGTGTCACATGTTAACGTCCTGGTCCCAGTAAAACCATCAGACACACGGGAGCTGGAATAAAAGACAAAAGCACCGTGTGTCTGATTTAATAAAAGTTCATTGAGACCATCACAGCCGTATTAACACTATCTGCACATTTTACTTTACTTTGCATACCCCCCCCCCCACACACACACAAACACGTCATATATAGGCTGAATGGCTTTGTACGCAACATGCAGCCGTGTGCAGCTCTATAGATGATGAACACAACACGCAGCCGTGTGCAGCTCTATAGATGATGAACACAACACGCAGCCGAGTGAAGCTCTATAGATGATGAACACAACACGCAGCCGTGTGCAGCGCTATAGACAATGAACACAACACACAGCCGCGTGAAGCTCTATAGACGATGAACACAACATGCAGCCAAGTGCAGCTCTATAGATGATGAACACAACACGCAGCCGAGTGCAGCTCTATAGACGATGAACACAACACGCAGCCGTGTGCAGCTCTATAGACGATGAACACAACACGCAGCCGTGTGCAGCTCTACAGAAGATGAACACAACACGCAGCCGTGTGCAGCTCTATAGATGATGAACACAACACGCAGCCGAGTGCAGCTCTATAGATGATGAACACAACACGCAGCCGAGTGCAGCTCTATAGATGATGAACACAACACGCAGCCGTGTGCAGCTCTACAGACGATGAACACAACACGCAGCCGAGTGCAGCTCTATAGATGATGAACACAACACGCAGCCGAGTGCAGCTCTATAGACGATGAACACAACACGCAGCCATGTGCAGCTCTACAGACGATGAACACAACACGCAGCCGTGTGCAGCTCTATAGATGATGAACACAACACGCAGCCGTGTGCAGCTCTATAGATGATGAACACAACACGCAGCCGAGTGCAGCTCTATAGATGATGAACACAACACGCAGCCGTGTGCAGCTCTATAGATGATGAACACAACATGCAGCCGTGTGCAGCTCTATAGATGATGAACACAACATACAGCCGAGTGCAGCTCTATAGATGATGAACACAACACGCAGCTGAGTGCAGCTCTATAGACGATGAACACAACACGCAGCCGAGTGCAGCTCTATAGACGATGAACACAACATGCAGCCGTGTGCAGCTCTATAGATGATGAACACAACACGCAGCTGAGTGCAGCTCTATAGACGATGAACACAACATGCAGCCGTGTGCAGCTCTATAGATGATGAACACAACATGCAGCCGTGTGCAGCTCTACAGACGATGAACACAACACGCAGCCGAGTGCAGCTCTATAGATGAACACAACATGCAGCCGAGTGCAGCTCTACAGACGATGAACACAACATGCAGCTGTGTGCAGCTCTATAGATGATGAACACAACATACAGCCGAGTGCAGCTCTATAGATGATGAACACAACACGCAGCTGAGTGCAGCTCTATAGACGATGAACACAACACGCAGCCGAGTGCAGCTCTATAGACGATGAACACAACACGCAGCCGAGTGCAGCTCTACAGACGATGAACACAACACGCAGCCGTGTGCAGCTCTATAGATGATGAACACAACATGCAGCCGTGTGCAGCTCTATAGATGATGAACACAACATGCAGCCGTGTGCAGCTCTATAGACGATGACCACAACATGCAGCCGAGTGCAGCTCTACAGACGATGAACACAACACGCAGCCGTGTGCAGCTCTATAGATGATGAACACAACATACAGCCGAGTGCAGCTCTATAGATGATGAACACAACACGCAGCCGAGTGCAGCTCTATAGATGATGAACACAACATACAGCCGTGTGCAGCTCTATAGATGATGAACACAACACGCAGCCGAGTGCAGCTCTACAGACGATGAACACAACACGCAGCCGTGTGCAGCTCTATAGATGATGAACACAACACGCAGCCGTGTGCAGCTCTATAGATGATGAATACAACATACAGCCGAGTGCAGCTCTATAGATGATGAACACAACAGGCAGCCGAGTGCAGCTCTATAGACGATGAACACAACACGCAGCCGAGTGCAGCTCTACAGACGATGAACACAACATGCAGCCGAGTGCAGCTCTATAGACGATGAACACAACACGCAGCCGAGTGCAGCTCTATAGATGATGACCACAACATGCAGCCGTGTGCAGCTCTATAGACGATGAACACAACACACAGCCGTGTGCAGCTCTATAGATGATGAACACAACATACAGCCAAGTGCAGCTCTATAGATGATGAACACAACAGGCAGCCGAGTGCAGCTCTATAGATGATGAACACAACACGCAGCCGAGTGCAGCTCTATAGATGATGAACACAACGTGCAGCTCTATAGATGATGAACACAACATGCAGCCGTGTGCAGCTCTACAGACGATGAACACAACACGCAGCCGAGTGCAGCTCTATAGATGAACACAACATGCAGCCGTGTGCAGCTCTACAGACGATGAACACAACATGCAGCTGTGTGCAGCTCTATAGATGATGAACACAACATACAGCCGAGTGCAGCTCTATAGATGAACACAACATGCAGCCGTGTGCAGCTCTATAGACGATGAACACAACACGCAGCCGAGTGCAGCTCTATAGATGAACACAACATGCAGCTGTGTGCAGCTCTACAGACGATGAACACAACATACAGCCGAGTGCAGCTCTATAGATGATGAACACAACACGCAGCTGAGTGCAGCTCTATAGACGATGAACACAACACGCAGCCGAGTGCAGCTCTACAGACGATGAACACAACACGCAGCCGAGTGCAGCTCTATAGATGATGAACACAACACGCAGCCGAGTGCAGCTCTATAGACGATGAACACAACACGCAGCCGAGTGCAGCTCTACAGACGATGAACACAACACGCAGCCGTGTGCAGCTCTATAGATGATGAACACAACATGCAGCCGTGTGCAGCTCTATAGATGATGAACACAACATGCAGCCGTGTGCAGCTCTATAGACGATGACCACAACATACAGCTGAGTGCAGCTCTATAGATGATGAACACAACACGCAGCCGAGTGCAGCTCTACAGACGATGAACACAACACGCAGCCGTGTGCAGCTCTATAGATGATGAACACAACATACAGCCGAGTGTAGCTCTATAGATGATGAACACAACACGCAGCCGAGTGCAGCTCTACAGACGATGAACACAACACGCAGCCGTGTGCAGCTCTATAGATGATGAACACAACATGCAGCCGTGTGCAGCTCTATAGATGATGAACACAACATGCAGCCGTGTGCAGCTCTATAGACGATGACCACAACATACAGCTGAGTGCAGCTCTATAGATGATGAACACAACACGCAGCCGAGTGCAGCTCTACAGACGATGAACACAACACGCAGCCGTGTGCAGCTCTATAGATGATGAACACAACATACAGCCGAGTGTAGCTCTATAGATGATGAACACAACACGCAGCCGAGTGCAGCTCTATAGATGATGAACACAACATACAGCCGTGTGCAGCTCTATAGATGATGAACACAACACGCAGCCGAGTGCAGCTCTACAGACGATGAACACAACACGCAGCCGAGTGCAGCTCTATAGATGATGAACACAACAGGCAGCCGAGTGCAGCTCTATAGACGATGAACACAACACGCAGCCGAGTGCAGCTCTACAGACGATGAACACAACATGCAGCCGAGTGCAGCTCTATAGATGATGAACACAACACGCAGCCGTGTGCAGCTCGAGCGTTTCACACGCCTGTTGAACCCGGAGTCATCGTGCTCGTCTTTGGGGCCACAATCACACAAATTACATCTCCTTCTGAATTACACAACAGGATTTGAGAGTGTCGAGGCCCTCGCCCCCCCCCATTGGCTGTGGAGTGGCGGTACTGATGTCAGAGGCAGAGGGGTTGCCATGGAGATGGACGTCCCAGTGTCTTTCTAGAGGACGGCTCGTTGGACACTTGGATGAAGTCGAGCATCGGCAGCGAATCACGAGGGTCGAGGCGTCGA